>NC_090182.1:8186797-8324297 GCF_024679245.1 Pseudorasbora parva | reverse complement strand
TCTGCTCATAGTGACACTGATGATATTTCTAGCATTAACTTAAATTACATCAGTTTGTGCTTAAATAAAAAGTGGTTTTCAATTTCAAATGTTTTTGTGGAGGATGAATATGTTCTGTGTTTGTCATAAATGCTTTCCCCTCTTCATCTTCTGGCCCATTTCCCATCCCTTGGTGGGATGGTGTTGCCACGGCAACAGGCTGACTCAGAGGCAGGGCTGTACCATTATTCTTGAGTCCACAGGGGGGCAGTGAAAGGTTCAGGGCTAGATGAGATGTGGCGAGGCGCTGCTGAAGGCCTTACACTCCCCTGTCATAGATGGAGACATGTAGTCACCAGAGATTCTGGGTTAATGTGATGGGGGAAGGGACGTGTGTGTGTGTGTGGAGGGGGGGGGGGTGTTTATAGGGAACATGATTACATCAGTGAGAGCTGGAATTCTAAGCTGCACATATTGTCTCATTATTTTGCATACCATCATGGTTCAAGAAGACATAGATCTCGTTTTCATTCTTCCACAATTATATTTTATTTCCCCCCATTCACTTGTATGCAATAGAACATGTTAAAAAAAAAAAAAGTTAAAATGTTTGTACACACACACACACACACACACACACACACACACACACACACACACACACACACACACACACACACATACATGCATGTTGTCATTGAGGGCAAACATTGTTTTTCTGCATTGTCCGCCGCTCTCCTCATAAAACACAACAACCCAACGTGTGTGTCTCTGTGTGTGTGAAATGGAGGTTTGGATATATGGAGGTCAGTTTGAATTATTAATATCTGAAGCTGCTGCTCATCAGAGGTGTCTTCTCTCTTTTCTCTTTCATTAAGCTTTCTATCTGACTCTCATAAACAAATGTTCATGTATTTCTGCTGGAGTGTGTAGAGATCTGCTGAATTTGGTAAGTATGATGGTCCTGCACACGTCTGCTGTTGCATCACTCTAATCAAATCTGTTTTTCTTCTTCTTTTTCATGTCGGTGTTGCTGCTGATGCTGTGATATCTTCTCCTCCTGCTCATGTGTCTGATCCATACCCGTGTCTGCAAATCAAGGTAAGAGTTGCATTGAAGACACACACATGTATCACTTCGTTTTGTGCTTGTTTCTTGTGTAAAATGCATCAAATGCAAAAACTCAATTTTGATGTGATCAGTCACTTTACATTTTTCAGTTGGAGACATTTTTTTTTTTACAGTGTAGAAAATAACAAGGAATGAGTGTGTGTGTCCAAACTTTTGACTGGTAAACATATCCACAGTAGTTATTTAGCGTGTTATGCTAAATAAACCAGTCTGTTTCATTGCACTTAAACCTTATAAATATTATATTATGTAACATTTTCTTTCACATTTTCTCATGATATTCACCTGTGAAAGGTGTAATTATATATTTCCACATTGTTTCTCCTTTGTCTGGTGGAATACTGCGAATACTTTGTCTACTGTGGAATATTTAAAAAGGAGCAACCTATTAACCTTGATTACACTTTAGAAAAGGTCAACTTTTGATGGCAGAATGATTTCAGCGTTGGGTAGTTTGACTGAGACTGTTGTATGTAATGCAGCTGTCTGGGTATTTGTGTAGTTAGTCTGTGATGGCAAAAGACTGCCGGTCAACTGCCTTGTTGTTGGATTGAGGTTAATTTCTTTGTATGAAGAGGTCGCTGACTCCTTTACTGAAAGCTGATTGGATTATAGTGTGTGTGCGCGTGCGTGCGTGCGTGCGTGCGTGCGTGTGAGAGAGAGAGAGAGAGAGAGAGAGAGAGAGAGAGAGAGAGAGAGAGAGAGAGAGAGAGAGAGAGAGAGAGAGAGAGAGAGAGAGAGAGAGCAGATGGTCCGGTTGTTTAGCTGAGTGGCGCTGTCCGCCACTGTAGTGCTGAAACGGGCTCTTGCATCCTTTTCCTTCAACATGTAGTGTAGTGTTTTTTTCCGCTCGCCCCTCCCCTCCGGACACTGAACACAGCTCATGCAGCTCATGAGCTCGCCACAAGGCGGCGGTAAAGATACCACACACACGTGCAGCTATCAGTCACATGGTTATGATTTAACATACAAGCTTTATGAAGTCTACAAATCTATCATCTGTACACAATTAAAGATTTATTAACATCATATGGTATTAGTTTTACACTGTTATATTCACAGATTTAAAGAACGCAATAAACCGTGATAATAATAATAATAATAATAATAATAATAATAATAATAATAATAATAATAATAATAATAATAATAATGTATAATATGAATATTGACAGTTTAATAATATTGTATGATAAGGTTTGACCCGAATATTGAAAAATATTTATACACCCTACGTTCCCTACAGTTTTTGTATCTTTAAATCCAGAAAAACATTTTAAATCAAGTTAAAATTGCTCAACCCACTTATCCAACCTTATCTATGTAGTTTTTGAATCTTGAATCTTTCATATATCTTTATATATCTAAAATGTTTTTATATATCTTAAAATTTTATTTATCTAAAATGTTATCTTCTGTATAAATGTATGATATATAAATAAGTTGCATTAATAATAAATATTATAATTTTTTTAAATAAATAAATATTATTAATAATGATAGTATATTATTAATCATAAAAATAATATTTATAATAATAATAATAATTTGTAAAGGTTGTTGTTGTTATTATTATTGTATGTGATTTTTGTATCTGTAAAGGTATTTACAGATTTTAAGAATACAATGAATAGAGAACAAAATAATAATAATAGTAATGTTGAATATGAATATTGACATAGATTAATGAATGATAAGGTTTAACATAAATATTAAAAATATGCTATAATGCACAATATTGATAGACCCTGTTTATATGTTTTTTGTATCTTTAAACTAAGACAAATATTTTAAATCACACAACAAAAGTCTCTTATGCTTGCCAAGGCTGCATTTAGTTTTACTACAATTTTTATCTGAATATATTGTCAAATGTAATTTATTCTTGTAATGCAAAGCTGAATTTTCCGCTTCATTTTTAAAGGGATAGTTCACCCAAAATGCAAATGTGAAGTTTATCTGCTTACCCCAGGGCATCCAAATACAGGTGATTTATTGTGAGGACACATTGATATCTTAAGATAATCTATATGGATTTCACTGTGCATGTTTTTTTTTTACTCTCATACTCTCATGTGTTTATATTCACATGCATTATACAACTGACATACTGCAACAGTTGGAGTTAAAAATATTTTGTGTGTGTGTGTTCTGCTGAAGAAACAACGTCTCCTATATTTTGGATGCCTTGGGGGTAAGCAGATTTTGGGTAAACTATCCCTTTAAGTGTCACATGATCCTTCAGAAATCATTCCAATATGATGATTTGATGCTCAAGAAATATTTATGATTATTATCAATGTTGAAAACAGTTGTGTCAATTTTTTTCAGGATTCCTTGACGGATAGAAAGTAAAAAAAAAACAGGATTTAATTGAATTTTTATTTTTTACATTATAAATATATTTACTGTCACTTTTGAATGATTTCTGAGGGATCATGTGACACTGAAGATTTGCCAACAGAATAAATTACACTTTAAAATATATTTTTAATCATAGAAACACTTATTAAATGTTATTATTATTATTATTATTATTATTATTATTATTATTATTATTATTATTATTATTATTATTATTATTATTATGTTAAAGTTGTTGCTATTATTGGTTTTATATTACATATTATACCCACCATATTTTTGTTGCTTTGAATATTAAATTAATATTTGATAAGTGTAAATAGCAGAACTTCACTGACCAAGATATTCACCCAGCCTCTCCTTACCCTCCCGTTTCACATGGGGGGGGGGGGGGGCATTGCAGACTATTAAATCTGTCCATCTATTACACTCAATCTTACGTTTTAAGATTAAAAATATAATAATTATGGGATAATGTTGGTAAAGTGGGGAAAAGAAAATCACGCTTGTTGAAACTGCGCCGTCTAGTGGCCACGACGGCAGTGCGTGTAGACTTGTAGAGTTTTATTTTTATTCCATATATTAAATCGTAAATCAAATAATATCTCATCTATGGTTTATGATCATAAAACATCTAATCGCGTATTTTTTAATGTGAGATGCAACATTGCCTGTGTTGTCAGTATATGTTTTAATGTTTTTGTGGTCTGTGGCCGTGTTCACAAACTGCCAGTTTTCCTTTGAGTCTTTAATGCTGTTTATCAGGGCTCGTAAATATTTTAAACCACATGGGATCAGTGGCATGTGTGTTAGAAACAGGTCGACCTGAGCTCTGAAAGCTTCTCCGAGCTTTAGGGGAAGAGTGTGGGTCTCTCTCTCTCTCTCTCTCTCTCTCTCTCTCTCTCTCTCTCTCTCTCTCTCTCTCTCTCTCTCTCTCTCTCTCTCGCTCGCTCCCGCTCCCGCTCCCGCTCGCTCTCGCTGTATGTGTGTGTGTGTGTGTGTGTGTGTGTGTGTGGGTGCAATAGGACGGACCTCTTTGTGACTCAGTCTCCGCCCTGTTGCGCAGCGGAGGCGCAGCTAATTCAGGGAGTTTTGGAGAAGAGCTGGATGGAGGACTGTTTTTTTTCCTCTCATGTAGTTTCCCGAAAGCTTTACAGCCATCATGAATTATACTAAACTTCTTCAGTCACTCCGCTTGATTTGGATTGCGTTACGCACGGCATCGTAGCGCCGCTTTAACTGGAATATGGATTCTAAAAGACGAAAAAGTTGAAACTTTTCCCTTCCCCGGATCGCTCATAATGGAGCGGAGACGCTCGTGGCCCGTGCTCTGCCTCGCGCTCTCCCTCATGCACCTCTCAGTCGCGTCTGGTGAGCTCCGTTATTCGGTACCGGAGGAACAGAAGCCGGGGTCTGTCGTTGGGAATATAGCCAGAGATTTGGGTCTCAGCGCCTCGAGGATTACTGAAAGAAACCTACAGGTCTTGTCGGAATCTAACGCGCAATATTTTGAGGTAAATCCTAACGGTGTCTTAGTTATTAAAGAGACGATAGACAGGGAGCGCATGTGCGCTTTAAGTTTGACTTGCTCTTTGCACCTTCAAATCGTTCTTCAGAACCCTATGGAAATCCACAGAGTTCTTGTTCAGATTGACGATGTAAACGACAACGCGCCGCAGTTTCCAAATGTGAATTCATCACTTGAGATTTCCGAGGCGGCCGCTCCAGGAACGCGATTCCGTTTGGAAAGCGCACGCGATCCCGATGTGGGCATTAACTCTCTGCGCACGTACAGCCTCTCCACGAGCGACTACTTTGCTTTACACGTGGAGACTAAAAGCGACGGCAGTAAAATTCCAGAGCTCGTCCTGGAAAAGGCTTTGGATCGTGAGACACAGGCCGCGTTTCGCCTCTCGCTCACGGCCGTGGACGGAGGACAGCCGGAGAAATCCGGGACCACCCTCCTTCTTATCAGGGTGCTGGACGTGAATGACAACGCGCCCGTGTTTGATGAGCCGGTGAAAAGGGTCAGTCTCTTGGAAAACTCTCTTCCAGGAACACTTGTGACAAAACTGAATGCCACTGATGTAGACTCTGGGATAAATGGGAAAATATCTTACTTGTTCAGTAAATATACACCAGAGAGAATAGTTAAAATGTTCAGCGTTGATTCTAAATCAGGGGAAATCCGTGTTGTGGGGGATGTGGATTATGAGGAAGCAACTGTGTATGACATCACAGTTCAAGCCAGGGACGGAGGCTCTCCCGCCATGGAGGGCTCGTGCAACGTCAAAGTGGAAATAATCGATGTGAATGATAACACTCCGGAGGTAACATTAACCTCCCTAACCAGCCCCATCCGGGAGGATGCTGAAACCGGCACTGCTATTGCCTTGATCAGTGCAAAAGACTTAGATTCTGGGGATAACGGGAAAGTCACACTTAGAGTATCCCAAGGACTTCCGTTTAAATTAAAGTCGGCCTTTGGGGAACACTACACGCTTGTGACCGACGGACGTCTAGACAGAGAGGCCATTGATGAGTACACCGTTGTTGTCACGGCGACCGACTCCGGCTCGCCTCCACTGTCCTCTCAGAAGACGTTTGCGGTCCGTCTGTCAGATGTTAATGATAATGCTCCAGTGTTCTCTCAGAACTCCTACTCAGTGGATGTAGCTGAAAATAACGCTCCTGGAACTCCAATAGTAAGCATCTCGGCTTCAGATCCAGATGTGGGTGACAATGCCCGACTGTCTTACTCCATCCTGCCCAGCACCCTCCACGGCAGCCCCATCTCCTCATACGTCTACATAAACCAAGAGAATGGCAACATCTTCACCATGCGCTCTCTGGACTACGAGCAAATGAACGCGTTCAAGATCGAGGTGCAGGTGCGTGATGCCGGAGCACCGCCACAAGCGTCTAATGTCACCGTGCACGTCTTTGTGGTCGACCAAAACGACAACCCGCCCGTCATCCTGTACCCTGCCCACTCTGAAGACGCAGGGCTCCAGCTGACCGTCCCACACGGCGCCCCTGTCGGCCATCGAGTGAACAAGATCGTCGCAGTTGACCCCGACAGCGGCCACAACGCCTGGCTCTTCTACAGCATCGCTCCCGGGGACGATTCACCGCTGTTTCACATCGAGCCGCACACGGGCGAGCTGAGAACCGCACAGAAACTCATGGACGACGAACAGGGCGGTAAAACTCACCCAGCTTACAGCTTCACAGTGGTCGTACGAGACAACGGCCAGCCGGCTCTGTCCACCAGCGTTTCGGTTACGGTCACCATAGAGGAGAAAAGCGCAGACAAATCTACAGACTTCCGAATTACCCAACGCAAGGGGGCCGGAATGACGGACGTCACGTTGTACCTCATAATCTCCCTGAGTTGTGTGACATTGGTGTCGCTGTTGACCATGGCGGTGCTCTTGGTACGATGCATCAAGCACAAGGACGGTTCGGCGTGCTGCTATTCCAGGACGGGCTTCCGTTCCCGGCCCGCTTACCAGCAGAGAACCCATAAGGACCTTCACCTCCAGCTTAACACTGACGGACCCATTAGATACATGGAGGTGGTCGGAGGGCCTCAAGAACCTCACACGCGGACCTACAGGCCCTGCTATTCAACGCTCTCCAGCAGGAGCGACTTTGTGTTTGTCAAGACTCCCATGTTGAGTCACAACAACACACTAAACATGACTTTGACTAGGAAGCACTTAATGAACTCAGCCATTGAGGTGAGAGCATATTCATCCCCACAGCCAATCCAGTTCTTCACTGTTGTGCCACTAATGGATCTCTTCTCTTATACTTGTGTCGCTTATGCTCACCAATGCTGCATTTGATTGAAAACACAGTAAAACTGTAATCTTGTGAAATATTACAATTCAAAACAACGTTTTCTATGTGAATGTGCTTTAACCCTCTAGGCGCCACGGTCGAGTTTACTCGACAAGATGCGGCACTGAATAAAACGGCCGATTTTAGCCATGTGGCTTTTCATGAAAATTCTACAATCCAAGATTGCCACCACTTTATGACGTCATAATATGCAAATTAGACGGGAAAATGTAATCCCTACATAAACTTAGTGTCATCCTTAATATTTCTCTAATTTATAGAAAGGTTCTATCTTGTATCACTTTTAAGATATAGCCTTTTGAAATTAAGATGTCAGAATCGAATGTTTTAGGAAAAAACCTCTGGCGCCTAAAGGGTTAAAGTGTAATGTATTCCTGTGGTCAAAGCTGAATTTTCAGCATCATTCCTCCAGTCTTCAGTGTCACATGATCCTTCAGAAATCACTCTGATATGATGATTTGCTGCTGAGGAAACTTTTCTAATCATTATCAATGTATTCACACAGAAAACATTTATTTTAAATGGTAATACTATTTCACAATATATCTATTTTTACTGCATTTTTTATCAAATAGATGCAGCCGTGGTGAGCAGAAGATACTTTTTTCAAAAACGTTCTTAAAATCATAATGATTCCAAACTTTTGGCCGGTAGTGTTGGTGGAAAATAATTTCAGGTGATGTTTCAACCTCAGGGCTGATTATTATTACTCATGTCGAAGCCTCTTTTGTGTTTTCATAGGTTTCTACATTTTTTAGGAGCATGGTTTTAGTTTGTGTTATGCAACTGGGTAATGCGTTAAATATGCTTCAAGTGTACGTCATAGTGCAGTTTTTATGTTTTAGCAACTGGCTTCCAAAAACTCCAATAGACCGGCTGGGTGTGAGTCCTGTGACTATACAGGAAGAGGGAGGAAGAACAGAGGAAAAGTGGGAACACAAGGGAAAAGAGTGCAGATATATTAAGAACAAAAAGCAAAGCATTTAGCAAAAGTCTGGATGGTGTCAGACGAGAAGGGAGGAGAAAACTGAGACGCGGTAAGGAGAGAGGCTTAGAGAGTATCAGAATAACATGAGCTTTGGGATTTTAGAGTTGGAAACATGGTTGTCAGAGGGAAAACAAGATTTAGATTAGTGGTAAAAAAACAAAACACTTAAGGACCCATATTTTACATCGGACATCAAGTGGAGATGCTTGTGCCAAAGTTGTTTATCGTACAAAACGAAACAAAAATGTCTCTCTCCTGGTTCTCAAATAATGAGTCACGGACGGCAGGGAAAAACAATGCTATTTGTGAGTAATAACTAATCTCATATAACCAAACCATACATGGCCATATGAGATTAGCTGCATTTTATTATGTGCAATTAGCATTGTTTTTTTCTCTGCTGTCCGCGAGCCATCTGTTAAGAACCACTGGTTTAGGTGGAAGACGTGAAGCAAACAGAAATATAGAGCAGACATTAAAGAATATACAGAACAGAAGCTCTGAAGCAAAGTTGAAGAGACATGGACAACAGATGGACAGGAAGAAGAACAGACCGACTGATAGAATTGAGGTTTTGGATGGGGGAAGGAAAAGGCGGGAATATGACGGATGGAGAGAGAGAAAGAGGAAGTAGGTAGTGGAAGAAAGAGGTGGCGGAATAACAGGATTCCAGAGGTCATTCATTGACCCCTGACTTCCTGTTGTGCTGAACTCATGTTATTGATTCCTCACGTCTAAATCATGTGACCTACTTTGTGCGTGTGAGTGAGTCACATCTGGGCCATCCCGTAGGCAGCTGCGATTCACGATTCTCATTTCCATGAGCTCTTGTGTAGGAACTGTCAGTTTATATTCGCAAGTTTCTCTGAGGCATGTGAAGTGGTTATTTGTAGAGTTTGGGGCAAGTGTTATATGAGTTTGCTGTTTGTTGAAACTGAATTCCTCTATAATCTCCTGTGTTTATGTCTATAGAGGGATGAGCATGAGAAAGGGAGATTTTCCTCTTTCTTTCTTTCTCCCATTCTCTCCATCCTGGATGTAATGTCCCATCGCTAAGTCTCTTGGGAGTCATTTTGTCTCTTGGGTCGCTGGGCTGCCATCTGGCTCTGCTATCATGACACGTGCTCTGTGTGTGTGTGTGTGTGTGTGTGTGTGTGTGTGTGTGTGTGTGTGGGGGGTCCTGGTCCACAGTAGATTCTGGACACGCAATTATAATTTTGGCAATCCTGGTTTCTCCTCTTCTTGATTTCTTACCTTTTATTTTTTTAACCCTGTTAAAAAAATCACCTTTTAAACTTTTTTTCTCCTTTGCCTTCTTTCTTTTTTAAACTTTTTTTTAGGGTTAAAGCTGCACTATGTGGTATTTTTGCAGTAAAATATCCAAAAACCACTAGGCCGGTGTTATATATTTTGTTCAGTTGAGTACCTGCAATATCCCAAATGTTTCCAACTATTTGTAAATTGTGAGAAAATTGCTATTTTAACAACGGACAGGGACGTTTCAGCATAGCGTTTGAGGGAGTCGCCTGTCAATTGCGTCATATCTGCGCTACCCTCGGTTTCGGCTTTTATTTGGCAGGAGCGCTTTACTCTTAGCAGTGTGAACAAGTGAACGCACGGAGTAACGTCATAACATCATTTTAAACACACTTAAATGTATCTAATATGATAAACAGAGCTGCATTACCTCAAAATCATAACCGGAAGAGCGGATCTGTGCAGGCGCCCGGCGACTGTGTCCCGTCCCGTCATGATAAAAGTCCCGGTATTCGCGAGGCGGGTATTTGTTTAGCAATCGCTCCAGCAGCTGTGCTCAGGTCTACAACACTCGGTCCTGCTCTGCTTTACTACAGTAACGTTAATAACCGCATGCATGAACGTGATTTCTGCCACCTTTATGCCATAGTGCACCTTTAATCTTACACAACCTGTCATGAATGTATATTGATGATAAAATGACTTGCATGTCATGCCAATTAAGCACAGTTTACTCCCAATTCCCATTACTTTAAAGCAAAATATAATATAATAAAATAAAATATTGAATAAGAATAGGAACATACAAATACTTGCGACAATTAAGCTGTTTACTCATAACTGTAAAACAAATAAAATGTTGATTACAAATATTAACGAGAATCATCATTAAAATAAATGTTAAAAAAAATAAACTTAAAAGTAAAATAGCCTTAACTGTGAAAATCATCTAAGATGTTCCTAGAAATTGACTTTATCCTTTATCTTTACCTGGCTTTTAGTTAAATATACAGTGTGTCCCAGACATATTTCTGTGAGATTCATCTGTTTATATGCTGATGTTTATGTAAAACCCCCAATTTAATACATGCCTGGCAGGTTTATGAGACAAATTAGTGGGAAAGGCTCCAATCTTCTGTCCAACATCTGGAGATTTGTTACTTTCTGGATTTGTTGACCTTTTGCGGTCATGTTATGGCTGTAAACATATTTCATGACTTTAAAGATCTGTCCATGTTTTCAGATGAACCCATTTCACTTTGATCTCTTTGATCGTGTTGCCGTTTCTTTTCTCTGAAGCTCTTGTAGTGTCCTACTTTTAATCTTTTTTTTTAGCTGTGACCATCCTGCTTGGTATAATCAGTATCAATCTGAATTTATTTGTGCAAATCTCACAATCATAATGCCAGGCAGTAGTTTACTAATCAGAAGAGTCGTTAATTAATTAGTGTCAATGTTTCTAGTTACATGCATCTGCCCTTCTGTTTTGAGTGATAATGTGTGTACAGTTTATACAGAGAGCGGCGTGTTACTCCTGCAGAGTGTTTATAAGATATACAAAGAAAAGTAGATCTTTACGGAATCAGGTACCTTCCTGTTCAGGGTTTAAAATACGGTGAGGATGTTTCTCTATTGTGTGGTCAGGATGTATGTCACACAGAGGTTTTCCTTGTGATTTATGAGGAAGGATGTCTTGGATAAATCTAGTTTATTAATTCACAGGATCCCTCAGATTTGATATACTGATGCAGATGCTGTTCGTGTGTGTGCGCACCAGATGTAAAGCTACAGATTAAGGCCAAATGTTTGTGAATTATAGTTATAAGAATAAGCAATTCTTCCATGCGGGCTAATATAGTTCCCAATCTCTAAGATTACAATTCAATGTCTTTGTGTGTGTGTGTGTGTGTGTGTGTGTGTGTGTGTGTGTGTGTGTGTGTGTGTGTGTGTGTGTGTGTGTGTGTGTGTGTGTGTGTGTGTGTGTGTGCGTGCGTGCGTGCGTGCGTGCGTGCGTGCGTGCGTGCGTGTGTGTGTGAGCCTGTTTATGTGGTTTATGAGGACACAAATTTGTATAACTACATGGGTATTACACTGGTATTACACTATAAATGTGGTTTATGAGGACATATCAAATGTCCTCATAATTCAAATGGCCTTAAAAACATACTAAATGATGTTTTTTTGAGAAAGTAAAAATGCAGAATGTTTCCTGTGATGGGTAGGTTTAGGGGCAGGGGCAGTGTAAGGGGATAGAAAATACGGTTTGTACAGTATAAAAACCATTACGCCTATGGAGAGTCCCTGTAAACCACATAGACCAACATGTGTGTGTGTGTGTGTGTGTGTGTGTGTGTGTTTTACATAGGTGTGTTTTATCCTGCTTTGCCATGTGTGCAGAGCATTAGGTTTGTTTACCGATGTCACACAGTCCTCTAGGCATAATTAGTGTGTGTGTGTTTGGCAGCATGACATGTCTATTGTGTGTTATTTGTATAAATATTCAGTATGTAAATACCATTATTTAAGAGGACACTACCCACCTTCAACTTTGACTTTGAGTTAATGGCATGGTGATGTTGTGTGACCTCATTCTGATCACCACGGCGATGGTAGCAAATATAAACACTATAAAGAATATTCAGTTCCAAAATGGAACACAGTGAGGTTAGATGGCAACAGTGTAACATACTACTGTTCGATATGTTTATTGTTGAACACTGCATGCTGTTTCAGATTGTAGTTCAAAAATAGTAGGCGATGTGCAGTATACTCATGAGAAACACAGACACCTCATTATGGAAGATTTTGTTTAATTTTATGACATTCCTGCAGGCGGATGTAACTTTCCCGCACACTCGCTCAACACTCTTTCTGCCCTTGCTGAATGAAAGTTTTGTACACATGAGGATATGCAGGAGTCATTACTGTCTGAAGGCTCTGACCCTGAATATGAATAATGTTAAGGTCGCTCTCATTGTTCTGATTAATCTGATGTGCTGGAGTTTATATGTGTACAGAGTGAGGCGAGTCATGTGCTCTGTTTGAGAGGTTTAGGAGTGTGTGTTTATGGCTGCACTTGGTTATACTTCGCAAACAAAACACAAAAAACAAAGCTTAAATTGGACAAAAGCTCATTTTGGGGACATTGAGAGATATAAAGTCAGAATTGTGAGATATAAAGTCAGAATTGAGAGATATAAAGTCAGAATTGAGAAATATAATGTCAGAATTGAGAGATATAAAGTCAGAATTGTGAGATATAAAGTCAGAATTGAGAAATATAAAGTCAGAATTGAGAGATATAATGTCAGAATTGAGAGATATAAAGTCAGAATTGTGAGATATAAAGTCAGAATTGAGAAATATAAAGTCAGAATTGAGAGATATAAAGTCAGAATTGAGAGATATAAAGTCAGAATTAAGAAATATAAAGTCAGAATTGAGAGATATAAAGTCAGAATTGTGAGATATAAAGTCAGAATTGTGAGATATAAAGTCAGAATTGAGTGATATAAAGTCAGAATTGTGAGATATAAAGTCATAATTGTGTGATATAAAGTCATAATTGTGAGATATAAAGTCATAATTGTGTGATATAAAGTCATAATTGTGAGATTTGAAGTCAGACTTACGTGATATAAAGTCAGAATTGTGAGATATAACGTCAGAATTGAGATATAAACTCATAATTGTGTGATATAAAGTCAGAATTGAGAGATATAAAGTCAGAATTGAGAGATATAAAGTCATAATTGTGTGATATAAAGTCAGAATTGAGAGATATAAAGTCAGAATTGTGAGACATAAAGTCAGAATTGTGAGATATAAAGTCAGAATTGTGAAATACAAAGTCACAGTTGTTTGATATAAAATCAGAATTGAGATATAAAGTCATAATTGTGTGATATAAAGTCAGAATTGAGAGATATAAAGTCAGAATTGAGAGATATAAAATCAGAATTGAGAGATATAAAGTCAGAATTGTGAGATATAAAGTCAGAATTGTGAGATATAAAGTCAGAATTGTGAGATATAAAGTCATAATTGAGAGATATAAAGTCAGAATTGTGTGATATAAAGTCAGAATTGAGAGATATAAAGTCAGAATTGAGAGATATAAAGTCATAATTGTGTGATATAAAGTCAGAATTGAGAGATATAAAGTCAGAATTGAGAGATATAAAGTCAGAATTGTGAGATATAAAGTCAGAATTGAGAGATATAAAGTCAGAATTGTGAGATATAAAGTCAGAATTGAGAGATATAAAGTCAGAATTGTGTGATATAAAGTCAGAATTGAGAGATATAAAGTCAGAATTGAGAGATATAAAGTCAGAATTGTGAGATATAAAGTCAGAATTGTGAGACATAAAGTCAGAATTGTGAAATACAAAGTCACAGTTGTTCGATATAAAGTCAGAATTGTGAGATATAAAGTCAGAATTGTGAGACATAAAGTCAGAATTGTGAAATACAAAGTCACAGTTGTTCGATATAAAATCAGAATTGAGAGATATAAAGTCAGAATTGAGAGATATAAAGTCAGAATTGAGAGATATAAAGTCAGAATTGTGAGATATAAAGTCAGAATTGTGAGATATAAAGTCTGAATTGTGAGATATAAAGTCAGAATTGTGTGATATAAAGTCAGAATTGTGAAATACAAAGTCACAGTTGTTCGATATAAAGTCAGAATTGTGAGATATAAAGTCAGAATTGTGAGACATAAAGTCAGAATTGTGAGATATAAAGTCAGAATTGTGAAATACAAAGTCACAGTTGTTCGATATAAAGTCAGAATTGCGAGATATAAAGTCAGAATTGTGAGACATAAAGTCAGAATTGTGAAATACAAAGTCACAGTTGTTCGATATAAAGTCAGAATTGTGAGATATAAAGTCAGAATTGTGAGACATAAAGTCAGAATTGTGAGATATAAAGTCAGAATTGTGAAATACAAAGTCACAGTTGTTCGATATAAAGTCAGAATTGAGATATAAAGTCATAATTGTGTGATATAAAGTCAGAATTGAGAGATATAAAGTCAGAATTGAGAGATATAAAATCAGAATTGAGAGATATAAAGTCAGAATTGAGAGATATAAAGTCAGAATTGAGAGATATAAAGTCAGAATTGAGAGATATAAAGTCAGAATTGTGAGATATAAAGTCAGAATTGTGAGATATAAAGTCTGAATTGTGTGATATAAAGTTATAATTGTGAGATATAAAGTCAGAATTGTGAGATATAAAGTCAGAATTGTGAGATATAAAGTCAGAATTGTGAGATATAAAGTCTGAATTGTGAGATATAAAGTCAGAATTGTGAGATATAAAGTCTGAATTGAGAGATATAAAGTCAGAATTGTGTGATATAAAGTCAGAATTGTGAGATATAAAATCAGAATTGAGAGAGATAAAGTCAGAATTGAGAAATATAAAGTCAGAATTGTGAGATATAAAGTCAGAATTGTGAGATATAAAGTCTGAATTGTGAGATATAAAGTCTGAATTGAGCGATATAACATCAGAATTGAGAGATAAGTCAGAATTGTGAGATATACAGTAAGAATTGCGTGACATAAAGTCAGAATTGTGAGATATAAAGTCAGAATTGTGTGATATAAAGTCTGAATCATTATAATATGCGTACCTGTTATCCAATCGTAGCAGTGGGCGTTTACTTCCAAGTCTTCAATGCTGCTGCATGCCCATAAAAACCATTTCATGAGAGAGGCTCAAAAGCAGGGTAGAAAATAGCCTGTTAATTATACATTATGTTTTTGAATGTAAAACCATGAGATAACTGAATAAAAAAGCCAGGTCATGACCACTTTAAACTAAAAATGAGAAAGTGTATTTCACCTTGAGCCCCTGCCCCTTTGAAAGTGAATTTCCCTTTTCGATCGCACCACATGGGCCTCCGCGTACGCGCGATTTGTATTTACATACAGCCTTATAAACTCATATTGTTTGAAAATATTGATTTACAAAGAAAATAGATATGTTCATTCGGATCATCTGATTTTTGTGTAGGCTAATATACTGGTAGTGTACACATAGTAATTTACTTTAAAATATTTAGCTAGGCCTACTTTATTCTTTCCCCTCCACGACTATCGTTGTTTTCACTTTACTGTAGGGGGCGCTATGCGCATCTTCTAGTCCAGAATCTCCGGATCATCATAGGCGAAGAAGCGGCTGAAAGAAGCTAACGCTAATGTAAAACAACAAACATTCAAAAGCATATAAATCAAAAATGCCAAACGTTACCGAATAAAATGTCGAAAACATAAAGAGGAAAGGACCGTGAAGCTTTGGTGGTGTTGATCATCAAAGTCCTTGATTAAAAGGCAAGTTTCTCAGCATTTTGTTAGAAATGTTTGGGGGGAAAAGTAAGTTAGTAAAATAGTAACTTAAGCTAACGTTACTAGGATGCGTATAAGTTCGCTTGTAGTACAGATGGAGTAAAAATGAGAAACATGGTTGTGCAATTTGTAAGATAGAACATTTGTACTTATGATGTGCACTTAAAGGTTACTACTGTTATATATACTTTTATAACATATAATAATAGATTTTACTAAAAAATAGGCCAATTTAGTTCTAAGCAGTATTGAAATAATAAACTTACTAGTTTACTAATAGTAAATTGATATTAGTATAACTTACTTGCTTTGTAAGGGTGTGCTCCTTTGATATTGTTTGTGTTATATGGTTGGAAAAGGTCTTGGCCTTTGTTTGTTTGGTGTTTCATCATAGAACTCAAATGTGCTGTAAATGCCATTTTATGCTGATGCCATAATTTGACTTTTTAGTGTCTCGTTTTTATGGAGTTCTGATCAACTCTGTCTCTCTTTCTGTATTTTTTCATTTTGGTTTGATTAAATTCTAGAAGTGGGGGGGCTTTTATCCTGGTGTTCTTAAGTATTGCAGTATATATGTATTTTTATTTTGGGGTTTGTGAATTTATAGATATAATATGCAGCGTGAGGCGCGTATGCTGCCCTGAGGATGGAATCACAATGGTCTTTCTGTCTTTGACCCAATTAGTCACAGAGCTTGTTTCTCACTCACTGGAACAATCCTGTATGTGTGTGTGTGTGTTCAAACTGAAATGCTTGAATTCCTGCTCATCCCTGTGGTGTTTCAGATGCACTATAATTATTAATTGCTGTGTGTGTGTGTGTGTGTGTGTGTGTGTGTGTGTGTGTGTGTGTGTGTGTGTGTGTGTGTGTGGTATTTCCTACTTAACTGGAACCAAATGTCCCCACAAGTGTAGTTATACCAGTCTATTTTTTTTACCTTCACATTTTCTGTTTCCAATGAGGTCGAAAAAGCTTCTAAATTATACTGCAGTAGTGATAAAGTTTGTACTGTATAAAAATCATTATGTCTATGTAAAGTCCCCATAAAGTGTGTGTGTGAATAACCATTTAACACCAATCCGTTTCAAATGAAACCTCTATAATTCATAGTGTGACGAAGTGAACAAGTGTCTCGTTCTTGTGGTTTGGTCACATGCTGTGTCCTCAAGGTCATACTGACGGCCATCACCACATGCAGGAAACACACTTACATCATTTTGTCCCCATGGCAACTGCAAGGTCACACAAATACACTCACAACTGAATGGTGAGTCTTTACTTTTCTTTTTATATGTCATTACTCATGTTTTTCCTTTTGTCTCATTACAGCAAAAACCACCCAACGCTGACTGGCGTTTCACACAGAACCAGAGGCCCGGGCCCAGCGGGTGAGTAACACACACACAGATGCAGGCACATTTGAACTAAGATTTGCATTATGTAAATGCACAAAGTCATCCCTTTTCAAAAAACATTTGCATTGAATAAATGGTTAGCACACATTGAGGTGCAGATATATGAAAATATAGAGCAAGAGATGACTTACAGAAATAGATTTGCATGCAGATTTGCTTTTATATAAGAGACATATGTGCACCTGGGAAACGCATACCTCAAGTCGCTACTATGACATTCAAGTCAGAAACATAACTTGGTAGTGTGAGCAATAAACAACCCAAATTACATCTAAATTCAAAATTATGAAAACTATTATTTTCTTATTTTTTACATGGCATCAGACCTAAATGTGAAGCTAACGGTGAAAATGTAATGATTAACACCTTTCGCTACAGACTTGCTTTTGCCCACGGATCTCTATAGATTGCACATATATTGTCTGTAATATATATTGTAACATATATTGTCTTGACACGGCCTAGACATCGCAACATCTAGAATTCAGTTCCCCACTCGTAAATGCACAAACTCGTATACAAAATATCTCTCACTCCACTTGAAAGGCACATAGTTCAAGCTAGTTTTGCATGTATAAATAAGGCAATTACTATGCCATTCCAAACATATCCAGAGAGATTGAGAGAAACAAAAAGAGAACGAAAGTTGCTGTGTGCTGAATCTTAATGTTCTTCTTCTCTTAACAAAATGGCTGCAGTTATTCAAGCACTTACCCCTCCACCCCCAATGCCTCAATCTGCCAAGAGACAGAGAGAGAGGGGCCAGAAAGAGTAAAAGAGGGGGACAGTGAGGTTTATTGCCATGCTAATGCCTGTTATAGTCAATGCATTGTGCTGAAACCGATTGGTACCATTAAGATGCCAAAGGGCTTTGACTATTTCAGTGTGATTGACAGCATCTCATCCAATCAGGTGCTCTCTTGGGGGAGGGGCTGTCACAGGCAGCCAATAGAGTCTCGATTCTCTCGTGCGCCAGTGTTCACGGCGCATCGGTTTCCATAACAGATGTTACACAACACATTCCAGCCTGACAGGACCTAGTTTGAAAGAAGCCATTTGGAAGAAATTAAATCTTTTTGTTTAGTTTAAATTGGCAGTGCTACATATATAGCAGTGGGCCCAAAGACCTGTGTGTTGTTAGCAGGGTTATTATAGTTAACTAAAGCTAAAGCTACCTTTGAAATAAAGTAAATGTTACTTAAACTGACACATTTTTTCTAGGATATACTTGGAAAAACTAGGTAACAAATTGAACTCAGAAAATGCTAATACATTTAAAGAAAAAATCCTTCCTTTCCCCCGAGTAATACACACTTCAGTAGTGTTTGTAAAAAAAAAAAAAAAAAAAAAAAAACATTTTACAGTGTAGTTGCCTAAGCAAAATTTCTCAGTTTTATTTAATTAACCGGTAACCCGATGTACTAAAATAACTAAAAGTACTGAAATAAAAATGAATAAAAACTATTAAAAGACTAATAAAATTGACAAAAACGCATTACTACACCTTTAACTTTGTTCAAAATATATTATTCAAAATATTAATAAAAACTATAATAGTATCTCAGTGATACTAAAACAGCATAATGGTTGTCCGTCCTTCAAGCAATAATTCACCCAAAATATGAAAATGATTTCATCATTTACTAACCCTCAAGCCATCCCAAGTGTATATGACTTTCTTCGTTCAACCGAACATAATCAAGAGTTGTTTGAAATAATATCCTGGCTCTTCCCAGCTTTATAATGGCATTGAATAGTGCCCGAGTTTTTTAAGCTCCATAAAGCGCATCCATCCATCATATAAGTAATCCATACGCCTCCAGCGAGTTAATAAAGCAAGGTTTTTTTTTTTTTTTGCGAAGGGGTTTTTGCCAGAAGTCAGTGATTATATTTAATAAAGTTTTAAATGTGAATATTTTTGTTACAACCCATCGCTTCTCTTCAGAAGGCATTTATTAACACACTGGAGCTGTATGGATTACTTATATGATGTATGGATTACATTTATGGATTACTATGATGTATGGATTACTGTCACAAAGCTTCAAAAACTTGGACACTATTCGGTGCCATTACAAAACTGGCAAGAATATTTATATTTTTTTATGTAACTCTGATCATGTTTGGCTGAAGGGATAAAGTCATATACCCCTAGGATGGCTTGAGGGCGAGTATTTTATGGGATAATTTTAATTTTTTGAGTGAACTATCCCTTTCAGTTAGCTTGTCCTATACCTCATTTCCCGCCAAAAGATCATAGTTAATTTCAATCTTTTTTTCAGTTCCTTCAAGCTCCAGCCCACACATGTAAGATGGACGCCGCCGAGCAGGCTGAGGTATTGAAGCGTAGCTAGCGTCCCTGCTCGTTCCTGTAGGTTTGTCCCAGGATCGTCTGAGCTGAGGTGCTGCATTAGTGTCCAATAGTGACGCTGGGGCCCTCAGGGGCCGTTCTGCTCATAGAATAGAAAGCAGCATGTAGCGTTGTGCCTCGTACATTAGTGTGTGATTCCTTTTGTTGCAGTGCATCCTATGGTTTTGGAACTGTGTAGGGAAAGATGATGATGTAATGTCTTTTGTGTAAACATTTGTAAGGGCTTTTAGGAATGAATAGCTACAAACAATGACATCTTGGACCTGACTCTTGGTTTTTGACAACTCGTGCATTTTGGTCCACAGGAAGTGATTATCCAACCACAGGATGTGATAATGCTGACCACAGGAAGTGTGATGAGACACTGATTATGAAGAAGCGAGGCGTCTTATCTTCACGCCGGTGAACTGTAGCGTTGTGCCAGGATATGCGAGTTGACTCGGTTTACATTGTTCTGTCTATAATGGCGTAGTGGTTAAAGATCTGATCTGGTGGTCTAAAGGGTGCAGGTTTGATCTCAGACGCTCAGCACTGATGACTTCAGATCAGCTCTGGTTCTCATTAGGGTTGTTCACTCTGAAACAGCATCACCCTGTTTTTGCCTCATCTTGGCACTGGGAGTTTATCCCTTTTGAAATGCCTGGCAAAAACAGTGTTCCCTTCTCAAGCCTCTTTCTGCTTTTCATTCTTCCACCAATTATTTCTGTCATTTCTTCCTTCACATACTTTAATAAATTAGATTTGTTGTTCTAGAAGTTTTTATATGTTTCTTTCTTTCTTTCTTTCTTTCTTTCTTTCTTTCTTTCTTTCTTTCTTTCTTTCTTTCTTTCTTTCTTTCTTTCTTTCTTTCTTTCTTTCTTTATGCCTTTCTTTCTTTCTTTCTTTATGCTTTTCTTTATGCTTTTCTTTATGCCTGTCTGTTCTATCTATCTATCTATCTATCTATCTATCTATCTATCTATCTATCTATCTATCTATCTATCTATCTATCTATCTATCTATCTATCTATCTATCTATCTATCTATTTATCTATGTCTGACTGTCCATTCATCCATCCATCCATCATGATCTATCTTTCTTTCCCAGTTTTCCCTGTCTGCGAGCGAGTCTGTCTTCATCCTCTGTTCCCACCCGTCCTGTGGTCGTGTCTTGTATGCAGATGTTGTGCAGTGCCGTTGTGGTTTGCTGTCTGGTGTCTGTGGTGTTAGACTGTTTTACAGCTGCCGGGCTCATATAAGACAGGAAGTGAGACCCCGACTTTCTTTTAAACCCTTTCACAGACAGATGGGCTTTAGCATTAGCATCTCATCCTCTCTTTGTGCTGAAGATGCTTGTTAGTGATTAAAGATTTGGATGACCGTTAGATGCTTTGAGATGGTTTTGTCCTGCTAGATTTTTTTTCCAGCATATTAGGTGTGTATATAATATATCGTGTCACACTATATCGCAATTAAAAAATGCACCAATATGTATCGTGGATAGTGACAATATATATTGTGTGTAGTTCATCCAAAATAAAAATGACTGTAAGAGAAAAAAATTAAGTTTACTGGGTATTAGTGGCAGTACTACATTTAACTACTTTATAATGTTGAATCTCATGTATAATAATGCACTGGGGAATATTTGCGGGTCCTGATAATGCCAAATGTCTTCAAATTCATTATTTTAAATACATCTAGTCAGTGTGTGGCATATTCGTCTAAAATAGTTCTGTATTTTCAGCTTCAGGATCATAATTATTTTTATTCTGGTGATACCAATCACCATTGTCCTGTGCATTGTGTTGCCTATTCATTTCCATCCACAATGTAATACCAAACATAGATTTTAATGAACACTACGTTTTTATTTAACATTTTACCATATCTTGGAGTATCAAAATAATATCATGTTGTGAGTTCAGTATCGTGAAATGTATGGAATCGTGACATGAGGGTATTGTTACAGCCCTACAGCATATGTATTCATTTGAGTTGAACAGAATGAAAGGCTCCAGATGAGTAAATGGGCTGATTATTTAGGTTTGTGTCTTTTATTGTTTGTGTTTATTATTAATAACTTTAATGCCTTTTATCAAGTTTCTGCACAGTTATCATAATTTTGTACAAAGTATACTTTGCATCATGGTAATTCCCCAAGGCAAAAACTGTTTTGTGGCTTATTGGTTTAGTGAGAAGCAGTTGTAAAAGGATTCAGTTGTGATTTCTCTTCAGTCAATGGTGCTGATCACAGAAGCTTTGTGATTTGTGGTGCATTATTGTTTGTGTGTGTTTTTGTTGGGAATAATTTATTCAGCAAGGATGATCAAAAGTTACAGTTAAGACATTTGTAACAATGTATCACAAAAAATAAATCACAGTTTAAATAGAAATATGAAGCATCTTATCTGTTTTCAACACTAATCAGAAATTTTAATTAGAAAGAAACATATTACAACTTTTCATTTCTGAGTGATCATGTGACACCGAAGACAGGAGTAATGATGCTGAAAATCCAGTTTTGATCACAGGAATAAATTACATGTTACAATATATTCACATAGAAAACAGGTCTTTTAAATTGAAATATTTCACAAGATTACTATTTTTACTGTATGTTTGATCAAACAAATGCAGCCTTGGCTAGCAGAAAAGACTTCTTTCACAAACATTAAAAAATCCTGACTCCACTCTTTTGAGCAGTCGTGTATTTCCTGATGTTTGGGAACAGGATGAGGAATCTCCATTATTCCTCTCACACGCAGAGAAAAGAGAACATCCGGACATTTTTATGAGGAACAGCGATTTGTCCTTTGTTCATGCAGTCGCTACTAATTAAGGAAAGTATTTTAAAGCCATCATTTTAATGTTTAATTAACACATTATGTATTGTTTGTGGAGCGTTAATCTTCTAAAGCGTGTGTTAGTGGGGAATTAACGGTGGTAAATTGGAAGTGTATTTGTTGCTTTTCCTGGTTACCGGCAGTAAAGAAAGTTTGTGTGTAATGAGGTGATTTTTAGAGCGATCAGGGCTTTTGTTCACCGTGGATGCAAATTGAAGAAGCCTTTGAAGATCAAGTCGCCACACATGGAAACGTTCAGTGGTTTTGTGTGCGTGTGCTGTAGTTTTCAGCGGCTGTAACCTTCTCGTTCTCCGCTCGTTTTCTTTTTCCACCAGAGTTCCAACATGGTGTAGTTGTAAGTAATGTGGAGGATTGAGTGTGTGTTAAAATGAGGGCACAAAGCACCACACACACACACACAAACACGCTGCAGCTGTTGCTGATAGCAGCATTACAGAACGTCCTCTGTTTTGCTGACTCTTCTTCCTCTTCCTCTCTGCAGGGCTGCTGCCACTCCTGAGGTTGCCGTGGGAACCGGACCCTGGCCCAACCCCCCCACTGAGGCCGAGCAGCTCCAGGCGCTGATGGCCGCCGCTAACGGTGAGAATTTCCCTTTTGCTTTATATTTTAATGCATGAAAGCACATTTACATTCTTCTCATTCTGAGAATGTTAACTTCATTGTTGGCAGTCATTTTCATTATAATCAGATCAAGTTTTGCATAGATTTATCTGATCAATTCGCACACACAGGGACAATTCAGCGGCCGTATCTATATAAGCCACATCAAAGCCTGTGATGCAGCAGCATGACGTCGTCCTCTCACATTTCCCTTTATTTTTACTGCTGCTGCGACTGAATAGAAATAAAGGAAAGTGACTCATTGCACATTTACTTAGTCGCTTTGGTATTTCCTCATCCTTTAGATGACAGCTGCTGTTACATAAATGCTTCAACTAACTTTACAGACCAACTCTAAAGCAGCATATTTTAACACTCTGAGCGCATGGTCGAAAGCGCATGCCACAGGTGCACTTAGGTCCGAATCCACACTTGCTAGATTAACGATGGAAAAATGGTCGAATAGGGATGTACAAATAGGGATTGTCTTAATGAGCCACAAGTGTGTTTTGGGCGTAACGTGCATTACACCAATCAGAGTGTCGTCTCCCATTTCCTTTAAAAGCCTCAACATTTTTGTGGAAACTGAGATGCTGAATAAAAGCACAAAAAAACATAGTGATGTCAAACTTTTGACCTGTAATGTACACCAGCATTTGCAAAAGCAAATTAGAACAGATCGTTTTGGCCAGATTGCAAAGTCATTTACACAGACACGCAAGATGGAATCAAGTGGAATCATGTTATATTTGTTCTGCAAAGACTCTGTGACAGACATTATTGAGTTATTCGGTTCCAGTCAGAGAGCGTGTCAATGTTTCCACTGGTCTGTCCAGTGTTCTGTGATCAGCCAATCAGCAGGTTTCCATTAACACTCAGCATTTGTCACTGTTTGTTTTCTTGGTTAAAGTCTTGTAGAATAAGCTTTGTTGGGTTTAAAATGAGTTTCTGGTTTATTTGAGTTTCTGGTGTTTTTCATGTTATTTATGCAAAGTGACTGCACTGACACTATTGGGTAAGAGTAAAAGTGGATGACGCTATTGGATGACACTTACCAGCAAGCAATAGACATAATTTCGCTGTATCGGTTAACTATAGACCCGATATAGGCCGGCTATGAGTAACCCACTTCTAGGCAAAATAACCTTTAATTTGGTTACATGTCATTTTTGCCTAAATATTTTGAGATGTATGATATTCTGTCATGAAAGTCAACAGTGATTGCAAGGTGTTTGGTTTTATTTCTTTGACATGTTTTAGATGAGTAGTGTATTCTTGGGCTGTGGTCAGACGTCTATTCATTTTTCACTTACAGTCCAAATCTTTCCTTTGTTTGGATGGCTGTTAGACGTTGTCTTTAAATGCCAAATTGCTTGCTGGGTGTTGTCTATGATTTAGCTATAAAGCAGCTCTACGGAATTCATTTCATAATTGATGAACTCTGTTACTGGACTGAATCGTGTCAAAGCTGAACTCACCCGAGCTGAATATGTTCTGTAGGTTCGATTTTGACTGTGGGTGCGTTTACATGCACGTTTTTAACCGATTATGCCTAATAAGCCGACAATGAAAATGGTCATGTAAACGCTGTGTAACCTTTTTTCCTTTTATCGTAGTAAGGTCATAAACGGCGTAAGTATAAACCGATCGGGACAGGTAGTTTTTTGCCTCTTACTTATTTTGCGCGGCATGTAAACGCATTAACCTGCTTTCTGTTGGCTTATTGAAATGCACGTGATAGGTGACAAAAAGGCAAACTTAGAGCAGATTTAAATGCATCCATTCCAGACAGAGCGAGCTAGCGTTTTGCATGAAATAAGGACATATATTACAAACGCATACTCCTTTAAGACCCAGAAAATTGTGAAGATGTGTTCTTCTCATCTCATGCAGCAGAAGAGGTTCAGTCAAATCTCTGCATCTGTATCTGCATGAGGGATATGAGCCTTAAATCTCCCGCTGACACACTGCTTCTTTTTTTTTACATCACAACTGGCGTTACATTTGGAATACTCTGAGTCAGATACGGACATTATTATGTTTGACGTCACTAAAAGGAAATAGCCCGGTTTATTAATAAAGTCATGTAAACGCAGTTTACTTGCGTTATCAGCTTACTGGTGTGCATGTAAACGCACCCATTGATAGTGAACCAATATTGCAATACAGAAATCCTCAGAAAATCACCTAACAGAAAACTCTTTCTCTGCAGAGGTCAGCGAGGCGACCAACACTCTGGCTCCGGGCACCATGGGTCTGAGCACCCGCTACAGCCCTCAGTTCACCCTGCAGCACGTCCCCGATTACAGGCAGAACGTCTACATCCCCGGCAGCACCGCCACCCTGACCTCCAACCAACAGCAACCCCAGCAGGCCCTGCCACCACCGCAGGCCGTCGCCGCCTCCCAACCCGAGCCGCCTAAGGCCGCCCAGACGCCCGCCAGCAAGAAGAAATCCACCAAGAAGGAGAAGAAGTAGAGGCCTGAGGCATGCTAGATACGTAGGGAGTTTAGGGAGGTTGAAATAGCTGGACGACTCCATCCTGTGCTGTTCTGAGGTTTGCTGGAAATCTGTAACTATTTAGAAAAAAATGCGTACACGTAAACCCACTTCTCAGATTTTACACATGCATTATTTTCCTGCTCAAGTACTGTAAAATCATTTGATCCCTTTGAACTTTCAGATGTTTTTCATATTTTAATGCTCACATTTGCCAACTTTATGCAACCTTTAAGTGACACTATATTCCTGCTTATATCTAGCCAATAATGTATTTACCACAGTACCGTGCGTGATCATGTTAAACCATCTGGACAGAAAGAAGAAATGTATTATAACAATCACGTCCTTGTTTAAAGACACAGTGTCCATTGCTTCATTTTCTGACGTGCCCAGTAGGATGATGCAATGCATCATGATTCTTAATGCTTTTTTTTACTGAAATACCACTATGGATTTTTTAAAACGGATTATTTAAGGAGACGCGTTTGTGTAGATCAGGCGATTATAGCTGCATGCTGCTTTTTTTGCGCCGTAGATAATCGGCCTGTCACCTGACGTCTACAACCACCCGTCTGCAACCGTCCCAAGGAGGAGGGGAGCAGATAAACGCTCCTCTTTTTGTGTATTTTCTTTCAAAAATGGATTCCCCTGTGTATCACTGAGCCTAAACGTGAACTGAATGTTTTTGAAGCATTAGTGACGTCCGAGCCATAACGAGAGCGTTGTGAAACCAGTTACCGCAAGTCCACATTGTCCTTCCTTAGTATTAAGTATTTCCAGGTTATCCTGAGGTGTTGATGCTTTTTCAGTGCCGGTTGTAATTAGATGAGTTGGTAATGGTACTCAGTCGCTATGAGTATCTGCTGTTTTGATGGTGACAACCTCCAGGCAATGGGAGCAGCTGACATATGCCAGCAATTTCCTGACGCAAAGGCTGATCTTTCATTTTGGTCATTTGCAACAAGCTCAATGAACAATAGATTTCAATCTGTAAGGATTTAAATTCAGGTTAAGATGCTGTTTTAGAAGGCAACTTGTACTCAGTGAATGTACAGGCAGCACATGTGTAATTCATAAAAGAGTCGCGAGTAGAACTTTTGGAAAGCTGGTGTTGTAGAAGATACTTATGATACAGATAATCCGTCCAAATGCTGATTAAGGTTCACTTTCCCATTGGCATGATGTTTCTTTGTAAATAGAAATCAATCAGCCCTTAAAAACACACCCCTTTTCGGATAATCAGCTCGAAAGGAATGGCTTACTACTGGAATGTCATTTTATTTTTTAAGAAAAAAAAAGATCAAAAATTACAATGGAGGAAAAGGAAAAAAAAAAACGTGACGCTCTGTTACCAATGTAGTTCTTTAGTACTATGAAAGCCAACTAACGCACCTGTAAATAAAGAGTTTAACTTTTACTTACTTATGAAAATTAATAGACACACTCTTAGTTTAGAAGTTGTGATGTTATGCATATATTTTTGTGTTTCTTTTTCCTGTCACGCTTTTCCACATAAAGACACACAAAACGGAGGACGACTAGACCGTATCGCCTCTGTTTATGAAATATGTGGTCTCTGTTGTGCTTACATGTGAGAATGCCTCTTGATGTCTATATGAAGAATCTGAATAGCTCTATTATCTGCGTGTGTGTGTGTGCGCGTGCGTGTCTGCTGATGCTGTAATCCTGCTGTAACATTGCTGATAAGACGCTTTGATTCCCGGCTCCCGTGTGCTACTTGCATTTTATATGCTAATATTTATATTTCGGTTTTATTTTTCTTCTTTTCCTGAACACTGACATTTCAAATAAAAAGTTGTCAAATTATTTGGTTGATTGTTTTCTTTCAGGTGGAGAATCATTGTGAAATAAATGCACAATAACACAGTGAGATAATTGTTTAAAATCAAATGCTCGTGCATTTCCATTAACACTTTACAATAAGGTTTGATTAGTTAATACAAACTGCTTGCACTACTGTCACATTTATTAATCAATGTGTGTTTGTTTCAACAAGTGAGCACAGGTTTCGTCTGAAAGCAAGTCAGTGGTGGAGGGACTGGTGGTGCACAAGTTGTAGATGAAATGTGATTGATGTGAAATATGAGATGTGTAAGGGTTTCACCAAAATGTTGGGTGCAATGCAATACAGTATACAATAGATATGGATGCATTAATCAACATTACTTTTTTCACCACATTTACAAATTAAATACTTTCTGATGTTCACGGAATATTACATACATTCTCTTGCCAAAGCAATTTAAAAAAAACATTAAAAATTGCCATTAAAAATGTAAAAATAGTCTCCTGGGGGGTTGATTTGCCTTAAAGACCAACTGAATGTTACATCAATGTACAACTCAACTTCTGTCTTCTGTTCAATCTTCAACATATTTTCTGGAGCAAAGGCTTGTCCAGTTAACCAGTAATAGCAAATGATTTGGCTCTTGGTCCGGCACTCTGCATTCTCAGTGCTATTTTAGTCAAACTAAGTTAGATGAACCAATCTTCTCTTTCAGGACCAGACACTTTCTTTTTCACAAAGGTTAAATCTCTGCTTCCTTTGCCTAAACTGCATCAGTGTTTTAACAGCTGTGCGATTTTCACCAGGTTTCAAACAGGTGATCCGGGTCAGAACCTTTTGTAGAACAGGTCGACGGTGGTCGGGGTCAGAGGTCAAAGGCCTTTCACGAGAGTTGACCTGATTAAAGTAATGACCAGATTTCAGCCCGACACAATTAACAGATGGCAATAAAAAATACAGCAGAGACAAAAGTGCTTAATTTTCTCTGCCTCTATCATGTAACCCTGGGGAAAGATCACTCTGTTGACCACAAATAGAACACACAAGGAAGCCCATCTGTTCACCCAACACACACACACACACACAGTCTTTTCCACTTCAGCTGGCATTACCATAGAAACCATTTCCCTTTTCAAGGGAGTCCAATGGAAGGAGTGATTAGAATCCAAACGGAGTAAAAAAAAGAGTATAGATGAACAAAACAAACAGACGGGTGGAACAGGGAAGATGTGGAGGAAGGACACTCGAAGTTTCTTCTGAAGGATTATTTAAAATGCTAATCCTCTTTTAACACTACTTGCATAACAAAGTTGATTAAAGAGCCTATAATCTACACTGTATGACTCTTCAATTCGAATGTATTTATCTGGCATGACATCATGACACACTGAGCCTTCAAATGAAACGGCCTGGTTATCTTACTTTCAAAGTCAACATGTATTCAACTCTTTTCACTTTCTTATAACATGAGTGAACAATTCATCAAGGCACCTCATTCCAAAAAAAAAAATTCATAACCATTCGCGAAAATGTAATAACTTGCTTAGAGACTGCCAATTCAAAAAGTTAACTCAACCTTCCTCAACAAATGCATCTGAATTGTTAAGAGCTTGTTGATAGTTAAAGTGCTTCTGTCTAATTTTAGGAAAATAATTTGAACAACTGTATTAAAGCAAACAGTTAATCGCATTCAAAATATCTTAACTGGTCACCTTTTTCCCCCAACTTCAATTTTTTTTCACTTAATAGGTTTAATCTTAAATCCACATGTATTGAGAAACATTTGCACATACGCACATAAGTGCTTAAACTAACATTGATAGTTGCATATATTTGAACTGAAAAAAGTGGAAACACTTTCTTTTTCATTGTCCTTGTTACATGTACTTATGCCCATGTGCTGACCCTCAACCAAAATCATAATCTTAATTATTGTTCTTAATTATATTACTTCAGTATCAGTACTTAAATATAGTTACATTGTAACAATGACCCCTTTAACCTCTTACACTCCAGGGCCATTTTTGGGATTTCCGCCTGGATTTGGACTACCCAAATTGAAAAGCTTCCACAAATACAGTGGTCTAGGTTCAAAATGTTGTTGTCATTTTACAGGAAACCCTTTAAAGTTACATAAAACACTGCTAAAAGTGATAAACATGTAAGTATATGTTGTCTAAGCTGTAATACATACACTGCTCAGTGTTGCTGCGTGCAAGGTTTTCCCACATTTTTGGTGGCCATGCTTTGATTAGCAACACTCCCAGTGGTTCCATCACGATTTTCCTACAAGTTTTTAATGGGGTTTTTCAATTTATGAATAAAAGGATACCTGTGGTAAACATAACTTTACGATACTTGGATTTTTTTTGTTCCACAACATAAACTGCATACTCACACTCCTAACATTCTTATTACTTATCAGAAACATATGTTTTCAGAAACTAAACATAGCAAAATTTGTGTTTTCGTTATGGGTATGTGTAAGTTCTACAATCTATATTGTAGAACAAAATTTCCAGTATCGATGACTTATGTTTACTTTAGTCTTAAATATATATATATATATATATATAAAAAACATAAACACTCCAGTCATGCTCCGTAACAAATACAACACAATTGCATAAAATAAAATAAAAAACGTTTAATCTATCACTATGGATAATCATATGCCATTATTTGGCAAAATCCACAAATGAGGTCGTTACATGAATTGTTTGTATAAAAATAAAGAAAGGAACATTACTTTAATGCTTACATTTTATAAGTACATTTCATATTTGATATGAAAATATTAGTCTTTAACTGGCATTAAAGTTTGCCTAGTTTTACCTGCTTTTTCTACATTAATCAGCCTTTAAAAATGAGTTTTTAAGTCTGTTTAACTTCATCAATTTGCATCAGGCTGTGAATGGTATATATGTCTACACAGAACTGTAATGTCTAAAGAGCAAGTAAAATTCAGAATTGTCTCTGATGAGTGGAATTCTAGCATCTGGAGAACAGATTAAGGTCTGTGAAAACAACAATATTAACGTCACGGAGACAGAGAGAATAAACAGAAGCATCATGTCCAAGCAGACCCGTCTGAGTGGAACACTGAGTTCACTGCACTGAGACACAAACAGAGAAAGTGACAACGAGAAGTGTGAGTGTGTGAAAGTGTGACGCTCGAACTGCATTAGACACGCAGACTCACACTGCAGCTTATCCACACTTCAGTGCCATGGCGACAGGTGTTGTCAAGGCAATGAAGCAGCTGCTTAGGATATTCTGGGATGTTGCCCTCACACTGTTTCCCAAATGGATTGCCATGGAATTGTGAGGAACGCAACAAACAACCAAATCACAGAGGAGCGACTATACTGTGACCAATCAAGCTTCAAAACATCAAATTGTTTCAAAATAACTTTTATCTTGTAAAAATGTGTCCATAAATCTTACGTCAACTCTGTTACCATACTTTGCCTTTAATTGGTGGAATAATCTCCCACAATTATACAGGAAATGATGTCACTTCCCCTCAATGATAAGATCTGAAGCACTGAAAGGTGTGTGTGCTCTCGCTGAGAAAATATTGTAATCTAAAACTTCTGAATGTATGTATGTATGTATGTATGTATGTATGTATGTATGTATGTATGTATGTATGTATGTATGTATGTATGTATGTATGTATGTATGTATGTATGTGTGTCTGTATGTGTGTCTGTATGTATGTATGTATGTAGGTATGTAGGTATGTATGTATGTATGTATGTGTGTCTGTATGTGTGTCTGTATGTTTGTATGTATGTATGTATGTAGGTATGTATGTATGTATGTATGTATATGTTTTTTGTCCGTTTTTACTTTTTGTGATAATTGAATAAATTCACTTTTGCGTAATAGTATACACTGTCGTATTTTGAGTTTTTTGTCCATTTTTAATTTTTGTGAAAATTGAATACATTCACTTTTATGTAACAGTATACACTGTCATATTTTGATTTTTTTTTATCCATTTTGACTGTATTTTTTTTTAATTAATTCACTTTTACGTAATAGTATACACTGTCATATTTTGAGTTTTTTGCCAATTTTTACTTTTTGTGATAACTGAATAAATTCTCTTTTGCGTAATAGTATACACTGTCGTATTTTGAGCTTTTTGTCCATTTTGAATTTTTGTGATAACTGAATCAATTCACTTTTACGTAATAGTATACACTGTCGTATTTTGAGTTTTTTGTCCATTTTGATTTTTTGTGATAATTGAATGAATTCACTTTTACGTAATAGTATACACTGTCGTATTTTGAGTTTTTTGTCCATTTTGAATTTTTGTGATAATTGAATAAATTCACTTTTACGTAATAGTATACACTGTCGTATTTTGACTTTTTTGTCCATTTTGATTTTTTGTGATAATTGAATAAATTCACTTTTGCGTAATAGTATACACTGTCGTATTTTGAGTTTTTTGTCCATTTTGAATTTTTGTGATAAAGAAATAAATTCACTTTTACGTAATAGTATACACTGTCGTATTTTGAGTTTTTTGTCCATTTTGATTTTTTGTGATAATTGAATGAATTCACTTTTACGTAATAGTATACACTGTCATATTTTGAGTGTTTTGTCCATTTTGAATTTTTGTAATAATTGAATAAATTCACTTTTACGTAATAGTATACACTGTCGTATTTTGACTTTTTTGTCCATTTTGATTTTTTGTGATAATTGAATAAATTCACTTTTGCGTAATAGTATACACTGTCGTATTTTGACTTTTTTGTCCATTTTGATTTTTTGTGATAACTAAATAAATAAACTTTAACGTAATAGTATACACTGTCGTATTTTGAGTTTTTTGTCCATTTTGAATTTTTGTAATAATTGAATAAATTCACTTTTACGTAATAGTATACACTGTCGTATTTTGACTTTTTTGTCCATTTTGATTTTTTGTGATAATTGAATAAATTCACTTTTGCGTAATAGTATACACTGTCGTATTTTGAGTTTTTTGTCCATTTTTACTTTTTGTGAAAATTGAATACATTCACTTTTATGTAACAGTATACACTGTCATATTTTGATTTTTTTTATCCATTTTGACTGTATTTAATTTTTTTTAATTAATTCACTTTTACGTAATAGTATACACTGTCATATTTTGAGTTTTTTGCCAATTTTTACTTTTTGTGATAACTGAATAAATTCTCTTTTGCGTAATAGTATACACTGTCGTATTTTTAGTTTTTTGTCCATTTTGAATTTTTGTGATAATTGAATGAACTTACTTTTACGTAATATACACTGTCGGATTTTGAGTTTTTTTTATCTATTTTGACTATTTGATTTTTTAATTAATTCACTTTTATGTAATAGTATACACTGTCGTATTTTGAGCTTTTTGTCCATTTTGAATTTTTGTGATAATTGAATAAATTCACTTTTGCGAAATAGTATACACTGTCGTATTTTGAGTTTTTTGTCCATTTTGAATTTTTGTGATAATGGAATAAATTCACTTTTACGTAATAGTATACACGGTCGTATTTTGAGTTTTTTGTCCATTTTGATTTTTTGTGATAATTGAATGAATTCACTTTTACGTAATAGTATACACTGTCGTATTTTGAGTTTTTTGTCCATTTTGAATTTTTGTAATAATTGAATAAATTCACTTTTACGTAATAGTATACACTGTCGTATTTTGACTTTTTTGTCCATTTTGATTTTTTGTGATAATTGAATAAATTCACTTTTGCGTAATAGTATACACTGTCGTATTTTGAGTTTTTTGTCCATTTTGAATTTTTGTGATAATGGAATAAATTCACTTTTACGTAATAGTATACACTGTCGTATTTTGACTTTTTTGTCCATTTAGAATTTTTGTGATAATTGAATAAATTCACTTTTACGTAATAGTATACACTGTCGTATTTTGAGTTTTTTGTCCATTTTGAATTTTTGTAATAATTGAATAAATTCACTTTTACGTAATAGTATACACTGTCGTATTTTGACTTTTTTGTCCATTTTGATTTTTTGTGATAATTGAATAAATTCACTTTTGCGTAATAGTATACACTGTCGTATTTTGAGTTTTTTGTCCATTTTGAATTTTTGTGATAATGGAATAAATTCACTTTTACGTAATAGTATACACTGTCGTATTTTGAGTTTTTTGTCCATTTAGAATTTTTGTGATAATTGAATAAATTCACTTTTGCGAAATAGTATAAACTGTCGTATTTTGAGTTTTTTTGTCCATTTTGAATTTTTTTGATAATTGAATAAATTCACTTTTACGTAATAGTATACACTGTCATATTTAGGTTTTTTTTGTCCATTTTTTTTTTTTTTTTGTTAATTGAATGAATTCAATTTTACATAATAGTATACACTGTCGTATTTTGAGTTTTTTTTCCATTTTGAATTTTTGTGATAATTGAATGAATTCGATTTTACGTAATAGTATACACTGTCGTATTTTGAGTTTTTTTGTCCATTTTGAATTTTTGTGATAATTGAATAAATTCGCTTTTAGGTAATAGTATACACTGTCGTATTTTGAGATTTTTGTCCATTTTGAATTTTTGTGATAATTGAATAAATTCACTTTTACGTATTAGTATACACTGTCGTATTTTGAGATTTTTGTCCATTTTCAATTTTTGTGATAATTAAATACATTCACTTTTACGTAATAGTATACACTGTTGTATTTTGAGTTTTTTGTCCATTTTGAATTTTTGTGATAATTAATTGAATTCATTTTAAAGTAATAGTATACACTGCCGTATTTTGAGTTTTTTGTCCATTTTGAATTTTTGTGATAATTGAATAAATTCACTTTTACGTCATAGTATACACTGTCGTATTTTGAGTTTTTTGTCCATTTTGAATTTTTGTGATAATTGAATAAATTCACTTTTACGTAATAGTATACACTGTCGTATTTTGAGTTTTTTTGTCCATTTTGAATTTTTGTGATAATTGAATGAATTCACTTTTACGTAATAGTATACACTGTCGTATTTTGAGTTTTTTTGTCCATTTTGAATTTTTGTGATAATTGAATAAATTCACTTTTACGTCATAGTATACACTGTCGTATTTTGAGTTTTTTGTCCATTTAGAATTTTTGTGATAATTGAATGAATTCGATTTTACGTAATAGTATACACTGTCGTATTTTGAGTTTTTTTGTCCATTTTGAATTTTTGTGATAATTGAATAAATTCTCTTTTATGTAATAGTATACACTGTCGTATTTTGAGTTTTTTGTCCATTTTGAATTTTTGTGATACTTGAATGAATTCGATTTTACGTAATAGTATACACTGTCGTATTTTGAGTTTTTTTGTCCATTTTGAATTTTTGTGATAATTGAAAAAATTCTCTTTTATGTAATAGTATACACTGTCGTATTTTGAGTTTTTTGTCCATTTTGAATTTTTGTGATAATTGAATAAATTCACTTTTAAGTAATAGTATACACTGTCACATTTTGAGTTTTTTGTCCATTTTGAATTTTTGTGATAATTGAATAAATTCACTTTTACGTCATAGTATACACTGTTGTATTTTGAGTTTTTTGTCCATTTTGAATTTTTGTGATAATTGAATGAATTCACTTTTACGTAATAGTATACACTGTCGTATTTTGAGTTTTTTTGTCCATTTTGAATTTTTGTGATAATTGAATAAATTCACTTTTACGTAATAGTATACACTGTCGTATTTTGAAATTTTTGTCCATTTTGAATTTTTGTGATAATTGAATAAATTCACTTTTAAGTAATAGTATACACTGTCACATTTTGAGTTTTTTGTCCATTTTGAATTTTTGTGATAATTGAATAAATTCACTTTTACGTAATAGTATACACTGTCGTATTTTGAGTTTTTTTGTCCATTTTGAATTTTTGTGATAATTGAATGAATTCACTTTTACGTAATAGTATACACTGTCGTATTTTGAGTTTTTTTGTCCATTTTGAATTTTTGTGATAATTGAATAAATTCACTTTTACGTCATAGTATACACTGTCGTATTTTGAGTTTTTTGTCCATTTAGAATTTTTGTGATAATTGAATGAATTCGATTTTACGTAATAGTATACACTGTCGTATTTTGAGTTTTTTTGTCCATTTTGAATTTTTGTGATAATTGAATAAATTCTCTTTTATGTAATAGTATACACTGTCGTATTTTGAGTTTTTTGTCCATTTTGAATTTTTGTGATAATTGAATGAATTCGATTTTACGTAATAGTATACACTGTCGTATTTTGAGTTTTTTTGTCCATTTTGAATTTTTGTGATAATTGAAAAAATTCTCTTTTATGTAATAGTATACACTGTCGTATTTTGAGTTTTTTGTCCATTTTGAATTTTTGTGATAATTGAATAAATTCACTTTTAAGTAATAGTATACACTGTCACATTTTGAGTTTTTTGTCCATTTTGAATTTTTGTGATAATTGAATAAATTCACTTTTACGTCATAGTATACACTGTTGTATTTTGAGTTTTTTGTCCATTTTGAATTTTTGTGATAATTGAATGAATTCACTTTTACGTAATAGTATACACTGTCGTATTTTGAGTTTTTTTGTCCATTTTGAATTTTTGTGATAATTGAATAAATTCACTTTTACGTAATAGTATACACTGTCGTATTTTGAAATTTTTGTCCATTTTGAATTTTTGTGATAATTGAATAAATTCACTTTTAAGTAATAGTATACACTGTCACATTTTGAGTTTTTTGTCCATTTTGAATTTTTGTATTAATTGAATAAATTCACTTTTACGTAATAGTATACACTGTCGTTTTTTGAGTTTTTTGTCCATTTTGAATTTTTGTGATAATTGAATAAATTCACTTTTACGTAATAGTATACACTGTTATATTTTGAGTTTTTTGTCAATTTTGAATTTTTTTGATAATTGAATAAATTCGCTTTTACGTAATAGTATACACTGTCGTATTTTGAGATTTTTGTCCATTTTGAATTTTTGTGATAATTGAATAAATTCAGTTTTGCGTAATAGTATACACTGTCGTATTTTTAGATTTTTTTCCATTTTGAATTTTTGTGATAATTAAATACATTCACTTTTACGTAATAGTATACACTGTCATATTTTAAATTTTTTTGTCCATTTTGAATTTTTTTGATAAATGAATAAATTCACTTTTATGTAATAGTATACACAGTCATATTTTGAGATTTTTGTCCATTTTGAATTTTTTTGATAATAGAATGAATTCACTTTTACATTATAGTATACACTGTCGTATTTTGAGATTTTTGTCCATTTTGAATTTTTGTGATAATCTAATAAATTCACTTTTACGTCATAGTATACACTGTCGTATTTTGAGTTTTTTGTCCATTTTGAATTTTTGTCATAATTGAATAAATTCACTTTTACGTAATAGTATACACTGTCATATTTTGAGTTTTTTGTCCATTTTGAATTTTTTTAATAATTGAATAAATTCACTTTTATGTAATAGTATACACAGTCATTTTTTGAGATTTTTGTCCATTTTGGTTTTTTTTTTGATAATTAAATACATTCACTTTTACGTAATAGTATACACTGTCGTATTTTGAGATTTTTGTCCATTTTGATTTTTTTGATAATTGAATAAATTCACTTTTACGTAATAGTATACACTGTCGTATTTTGAGTTTTTTGTCCATTTTGAATTTTTGTAATAATTGAATAAATTCACTTTTACGTAATGGTATACACTGTTGTATTTTGAGTTTTTTGTCCATTTTGAATTTTTGTGATAATTGAATGAATTCACTTTTACGTAATAGTATACACTGTCGTATTTTGAGTTTTTTTGTCCATTTTGAATTTTTGTGATAATTGAATAAATTCGCTTTTAGGTAATAGTATACACTGTCGTATTTTGAGTTTTTTGTCCATTTTGAATTTTTGTGATAATTGAATAAATTCAGTTTTGCGTAATAGTATACACTGTCGTATTTTGAGATTTTTGTCCATTTTGAATTTTTGTGATAATTAAATACATTCACTTTTACGTAATAGTATACACTGTCTTGTATTGATTTTTTATCAATTTTGAATTTTTGTGATACTTGAATGAATTCATTTTTAAGTAATAGTATACACTGTCGTATTTTGAGTTTTTTGTCCATTTTGAATTTTTGTGATAATTGAATAAATTCACTTTTACGTATTAGTACACACTGTCGTATTTTGAGATTTTTGTCCATTTTCAATTTTTGTGATAATTAAATACATTCACTTTTACGTAATAGTATAAACTCTGGTGTATTGATTTTTTATCAATTTTGAATTTTTGTGATGATTGAATGAATTCATTTTAAAGTAATAGTATACACTGTCGTATTTTAAGTTTTTTGTCCATTTTGAATTTTTGTGATAATTGAATAAATTCGCTTTTACGTAATAGTATACACTGTCGTATTTTGAGATTTTTGTCCATTTTGAATTTTTGTGATAATTGAATAAATTCACTTTTACGTCATAGTATACACTGTCGTATTTTGAGTTTTTTTTCCATTTTGAATTTTTGTGATAATTGAATGAATTCGATTTTACGTAATAGTATACACTGTCGTATTTTGAGTTTTTTTGTCCATTTTGAATTTTTGTGATAATTGAATAAATTCGCTTTTACGTAATAGTATACTCTGTCGTATTTTGAGTTTTTTGTCCATTTTGAATTTTTGTGATAATTGAATAAATTCACTTTTAAGTAATAGTATACACTCTCACAATTTGAGTTTTTTGTCCATTTTGAATTTTTGTGATAATTGAATAAATTCACTTTTACGTAATAGTATACACTGTCGTATTTTGAGTTTTTTTGTCCATTTTGAATTTTTGTGATAATTGAATGAATTCACTTTTACGTAATAGTATACACTGTCGTATTTTGAGTTTTTTTGTCCATTTTGAATTTTTGTGATAATTGAATAAATTCACTTTTACGTAATAGTATACACTGTTGTATTTTAAGTTTTTTGTCCATTTTGAATTTTTGTGATAATTGAATGAATTCATTTTAAAGTAATAGTATACACTGTCGTATTTTGAGTTTTTTGTCCATTTTGAATTTTTGTGATAATTGAATAAATTCACTTTTACGTCATAGTATACACTGTCGTATTTTGAGTTTTTTGTCCATTTTGAATTTTTGTGATAATTGAATGAATTCGATTTTACGTAATAGTATACACTGTCGTATTTTGAGTTTTTTTGTCCATTTTGAATTTTTGTGATAATTGAATGAATTCGCTTTTACGTAATAGTATACACTGTCGTATTTTGAGTTTTTTGTCCATTTTGAATTTTTGTGATAATTGAATAAATTCACTTTTAAGTAATAGTATACACTGTCACATTTTGAGTTTTTTGTCCATTTTGAATTTTTGTGATAATTGAATAAATTCACTTTTACGTAATAGTATACACTGTCGTATTTTGAGTTTTTTGTCCATTTTGAATTTTTGTGATAATTGAATGAATTCACTTTTACGTAATAGTATACACTGTCGTATTTTGAGTTTTTTTGTCCATTTTGAATTTTTGTGATAATTGAATAAATTTACTTTTACGTAATAGTATACACTGTCGTATTTTGAAATTTTTGTCCATTTTGAATTTTTGTGATAATTGAATAAATTCACTTTTAAGTAATAGTATACACTGTCACATTTTGAGTTTTTTGTCCATTTTGAATTTTTGTGATAATTGAATAAATTCACTTTTACGTAATAGTATACACTGTCGTTTTTTGAGTTTTTTGTCCATTTTGAATTTTTGTGATAATTGAATAAATTCACATTTACGTAATAGTATACACTGTCGTATTTTGAGATTTTTTGTCCATTTTGAATTTTTGTGATAATTGAATAAATTCACTTTTACGTAATAGTATACACTGTTGTATTTTAAGTTTTTTGTCCATTTTGATTTTTTTTGATAATTAAATACATTCACTTTTACGTAATAGTATACACTGTCGTATTTTGAGTTTTTTGTCCATTTTGAATTTTTGACATAATTGAATAAATTCACTTTTACGTAATAGTATACACTGTCATATTTTGAGTTTTTTGTCCATTTTGAATTTTTTTAATAATTGAATAAATTCACTTTTATGTAATAGTATACACAGTCATTTTTTGAGATTTTTGTCCATTTTGATTTTTTTTTGATAATTAAATACATTCACTTTTACGTAATAGTATACACTGTCGTATTTTGAGATTTTTGTCCATTTTGATTTTTTTGATAATTGAATAAAGTCACTTTTACGTAATAGTATACACTGTCGTATTTTGAGTTTTTTGTCCATTTTGAATTTTTGTGATAATTGAATGAATTCGATTTTACGTAATAGTATACACTGTCGTATTTTGAGTTTTTTTGTCCATTTTGAATTTTTGTGATAATTGAATAAATTCGCTTTTAGGTAATAGTATACACTGTCGTATTTTGAGTTTTTTGTCCATTTTGAATTTTTGTGATAATTGAATAAATTCAGTTTTGCGTAATAGTATACACTGTCGTATTTTGAGATTTTTGTCCATTTTGAATTTTTGTGATAATTAAATACATTCACTTTTACGTAATAGTATACACTGTCTTGTATTTATTTTTTATCAATTTTGAATTTTTGTGATACTTGAATGAATTCATTTTTAAGTAATAGTATACACTGTCGTATTTTGAGTTTTTTGTCCATTTTGAATTTTTGTGATAATTGAATAAATTCACTTTTACGTATTAGTACACACTGTCGTATTTTGAGATTTTTGTCCATTTTCAATTTTTGTGATAATTAAATACATTCACTTTTACGTAATAGTATAAACTCTCGTGTATTGATTTTTTATCAATTTTGAATTTTTGTGATGATTGAATGAATTCATTTTAAAGTAATAGTATACACTGTCGTATTTTAAGTTTTTTGTCCATTTTGTATTTTTGTTATAATTGAATAAATTCGCTTTTACGTAATAGTATACACTGTCGTATTTTGAGATTTTTGTCCATTTTGAATTTTTGTGATAATTGAATAAATTCACTTTTACGTCATAGTATACACTGTCGTATTTTGAGTTTTTTTTTCCATTTTGAATTTTTGTGATAATTGAATGAATTCGATTTTACGTAATAGTATACACTGTCGTATTTTGAGTTTTTTTGTCCATTTTGAATTTTTGTGATAATTGAATAAATTCGCTTTTACGTAATAGTATACACTGTCGTATTTTGAGTTTTTTGTCCATTTTGAATTTTTGTGATAATTGAATAAATTCACTTTTAAGTAATAGTATACACTGTCACAATTTGAGTTTTTTGTCCATTTTGAATTTTTGTGATAATTGAATAAATTCACTTTTACGTCATAGTATACACTGTCGTATTTTGAGTTTTTTTGTCCATTTTGAATTTTTGTGATAATTGAATGAATTCACTTTTACGTAATAACATACACTGTCGTATTTTGAGTTTTTTTGTCCATTTTGAATTTTTGTGATAATTGAATAAATTCACTTTTACGTAATAGTATACACTGTTGTATTTTAAGTTTTTTGTCCATTTTGAATTTTTGTGATAATTGAATGAATTCATTTTAAAGTAATAGTATACACTGTCGTATTTTGAGTTTTTTGTCCATTTTGAATTTTTGTGATAATTGAATAAATTCACTTTTACGTAATAGTATACACTGTCGTATTTTGAGTTTTTTGTCCATTTTGAATTTTTGTGATAATTGAATGAATTCGATTTTACGTAATAGTATACACTGTCGTATTTTGAGTTTTTTTGTCCATTTTGAATTTTTGTGATAATTGAATGAATTCGCTTTTACGTAATAGTATACACTGTCGTATTTTGAGTTTTTTGTCCATTTTGAATTTTTGTGATAATTGAATAAATTCACTTTTAAGTAATAGTATACACTGTCACATTTTGAGTTTTTTGTCCATTTTGAATTTTTGTGATAATTGAATAAATTCACTTTTACGTAATAGTATACACTGTCGTATTTTGAGTTTTTTGTCCATTTTGAATTTTTGTGATAATTGAATGAATTCACTTTTACGTAATAGTACACACTGTCGTATTTTGAGTTTTTTTGTCCATTTTGAATTTTTGTGATAATTGAATAAATTCACTTTTACGTAATAGTATACACTGTCGTATTTTGAGATTTTTGTCCATTTTGAATTTTTTTGATAATTAAATACATTCACTTTTACGTAATAGTATACACTGTCGTGTATTGATTTTTTTTTTATCAATTTTGAATTTTTGTGATAACTGAATGAATTCATTTTAAAGTAATAGTATACACTGTCGTATTTTGAGTTTTTTGTCCATTTTGAATTTTTGTGATAATTGAATAAATTCACTTTTACGTAATAGTATACAGTGTCATATTTTGAGTTTTTTGTCCATTTTGTATTTTTTTGATAATTGAATAAATTCACTTTTACATAATAGTATACACTGTCGTATTTTGAGTTTTTTGTCCATTTTGAATTTTTTTGATAATTGAATAAATTCACTTTTACGTAATAGTATACACTGTCATATTTAGTTTTTTTTTGTCCATTTTTTATTTTTTTTGTTAATTGAATGAATTCACTTTTACATAATAGTATACACTGTCGTATTTTGAGATTTTTGTCCATTTTGATTTTTTTTGATAATTAAATAAATTCACTTTTACGTAATAGTATACACTGTCGTATTTTGAGATTTTTGTCCATTTTGATTTTTTTGATAATTGAATAAATTCACTTTTACGTAATAGTATACACTGTCGTATTTTGAGTTTTTTGTCCATTTTGAATTTTTGTAATAATTGAATAAATTCACTTTTACGTAATGGTATACACTGTTGTATTTTGAGTTTTTTGTCCATTTTGAATTTTTGTGATAATTGAATAAATTCACTTTTACGTAATAGTATACACTGTCGAATTTTGAGTTTTTTGTCCATTTTGAATTTTTGTGATAATTGAATAAATTCACTTTTACGGAATAGTATACACTGTTGTATTTTGAGTTTTTTGTCCATTTTGAATTTTTGTGATAATTGAATAATTTCGCTTTTACGTCATAGTATACACTGTCGTATTTTGAGTTTTTTGTCCATTTTGAATTTTTGTGATAATTGAATGAATTCGATTTTACGTAATAGTATACACTGTCACATTTTGAGTTTTTTGTCCATTTTGAATTTTTGTATTAATTGAATAAATTCACTTTTACGTAATAGTATACACTGTCGTTTTTTGAGTTTTTTGTCCATTTTGAATTTTTGTGATAATTGAATAAATTCACTTTTACGTAATAGTATACACTGTTATATTTTGAGTTTTTTGTCAATTTTGAATTTTTTTTGATAATTGAATAAATTCGCTTTTACGTAATAGTATACACTGTCGTATTTTGAGATTTTTGTCCATTTTGAATTTTTGTGATAATTGAATAAATTCAGTTTTGCGTAATAGTATACACTGTCGTATTTTTAGATTTTTTTCCATTTTGAATTTTTGTGATAATTAAATACATTCACTTTTACGTAATAGTATACACTGTTGTATTTTAAGTTTTTTGTCCATTTTGAATTTTTGTGATAATTGAATGAATTCATTTTAAAGTAATAGTATACACTGTTGTATTTTGAGTTTTTTGTCCATTTAGAATTTTTGTGATAATTGAATAAATTCACTTTTACGTCATAGTATACACTGTCGTATTTTGAGTTTTTTGTCCATTTTGAATTTTTGTGATAATTGAATGAATTCGATTTTACGTAATAGTATACACTGTCGTATTTTGAGTTTTTTTGTCCATTTTGAATTTTTGTGATAATTGAATGAATTCGCTTTTACGTAATAGTATACACTGTCGTATTTTGAGTTTTTTGTCCATTTTGAATTTTTGTGATAATTGAATAAATTCACTTTTAAGTAATAGTATACACTGTCACATTTTGAGTTTTTTGTCCATTTTGAATTTTTGTGATAATTGAATAAATTCACTTTTACGTCATAGTATACACTGTCACATTTTGAGTTTTTTGTCCATTTTGAATTTTTGTGATAATTGAATAAATTCACTTTTACGTAATAGTATACACTGTCGTATTTTGAAATTTTTGTCCATTTTGAATTTTTGTGATAATTGAATAAATTCACTTTTACGTAATAGTATACACTGTCGTATTTTGAAATTTTTGTCCATTTTGAATTTTTGTGATAATTGAATAAATTCACTTTTAAGTAATAGTATACACTGTCACATTTTGAGTTTTTTGTCCATTTTGAATTTTTGTGATAATTGAATAAATTCACTTTTACGTAATAGTATACACTGTCGTTTTTTGAGTTTTTTGTCCATTTTGAATTTTTGTGATAATTGAATAAATTCACATTTACGTAATAGTATACACTGTCGTATTTAGAGATTTTTGTCCATTTTGAATTTTTGTGATAATTAAATACATTCACTTTTACGTAATAGTATACACTGTCGTGTATTGATTTTTTTTATCAATTTTGAATTTTTGTGATAACTGAATGAATTCATTTTAAAGTAATAGTATACACTGTCGTATTTTGAGTTTTTTGTCCATTTTGAATTTTTGTGATAATTGAATAAATTCACTTTTACGTAATAGTATAAACTGTCATATTTTGAGTTTTTTGTCCATTTTGAATTTTTGTGATAATTGAATAAATTCACTTTTACGTAATAGTATACACTGTCGTATTTTGAGATTTTTGTCCATTTTGAATTTTTTTGATAATTAAATACATTCACTTTTACGTAATAGTATACACTGTCGTGTATTGATTTTTTTTTATCAATTTTGAATTTTTGTGATAACTGAATGAATTCATTTTAAAGTAATAGTATACACTGTCGTATTTTGAGTTTTTTGTCCATTTTGAATTTTTGTGATAATTGAATAAATTCACTTTTACGTAATAGTATACACTGTCATATTTTGAGTTTTTTGTCCATTTTGTATTTTTTTGATAATTGAATAAATTCACTTTTACATAATAGTATACACTGTCGTATTTTGAGATTTTTGTCCATTTTGAATTTTTGTGATAATTGAATAAATTTACTTTTAGGTAATAGTATACAGTCATATTTTGAGTTTTTTGTCCATTCTGAATTTTTTTGATAATTGAATAAATTCACTTTTACGTAATAGTATACACTGTCATATTTAGGTTTTTTTTGTCCATTTTTTATTTTTATTGTTAATTGAATGAATTCACTTTTACATAATAGTATACACTGTCGTATTTTGAGATTTTTGTCCATTTTGATTTTTTTTGATAATTAAATAAATTCACTTTTACGTAATAGTATACACTGTCGTATTTTGAGTTTTTTGTCCATTTTGAATTTTTGTGATAATTGAATAAATTCACTTTTACGTAATAGTATACACTGTTGTATTTTGAGTTTTTTGTCCATTTTGAATTTTTGTAATAATTGAATAAATTCACTTTTACGTAATGGTATACACTGTTGTATTTTGAGTTTTTTGTCCATTTTGAATTTTTGTGATAATTGAATAAATTCACTTTTAGGTAATAGTATACACTGTCGTATTTTGAGTTTTTTTGTCCATTTTGAATTTTTGTGATAATTGAATAAATTCGCTTTTAGGTAATAGTATACACTGTCGTATTTTGAGATTTTTGTCCATTTTGAATTTTTGTGATAATTGAATAAATTCAGTTTTGCGTAATAGTATAAACTGTCATATTTTGAGTTTTTTGTCCATTTTGAATTTTTGTGATAATTGAATAAATTCACTTTTACGTAATAGTATACACTGTCGAATTTTGAGTTTTTTGTCCATTTTGAATTTTTGTGATAATTGAATAAATTCACTTTTACGTAATAGTATACACTGTTGTATTTTGAGTTTTTTGTCCATTTTGAATTTTTGTGATAATTGAATAAATTCACTTTTACGTCATAGTATACACTGTCGTATTTTGAGTTTTTTGTCCATTTTGAATTTTTGTGATAATTGAATGAATTCTATTTTACGTAATAGTATACACTGTCGTATTTTGAGTTTTTTTGTCCATTTTGAATTTTTAAGATAATTGAATAAATTCGCTTTTAGGTAATAGTATACACTGTCGTATTTTGAGATTTTTGTCCATTTTGAATTTTTGTGATAATTGAATAAATTCAGTTTTGCGTAATAGTATACACTGTCGTATTTTGAGATTTTTGTCCATTTTGAATTTTTGTGATAATTAAATACATTCACTTTTACGTAATAGTATACACTGTCGTGTATTGATTTTTTATCAATTTTGAATTTTTGTGATACTTGAATGAATTCATTTTTAAGTAATAGTATACACTGTCGTATTTTGAGTTTTTTGTCCATTTTGAATTTTTGTGATAATTGAATAAATTCACTTTTACGTATTAGTACACACTGTCGTATTTTGAGATTTTTGTTCATTTTCAATTTTTGTGATAATTAAATACATTCACTTTTACGTAATAGTATAAACTCCCGTGTATTGATTTTTTATCAATTTTGAATTTTTGTGATAATTGAATGAATTCATTTTAAAGTAATAGTATACACTGTCGTATTTTGAGTTTTTTGTCCATTTTGAATTTTTGTGATAATTGAATAAATTCACTTTTACGTCATAGTATACACTGTCGTATTTTGAGTTTTTTGTCCATTTTGAATTTTTGTGATAATTGAATGAATTCGATTTTACGTAATAGTATACACTGTCGTATTTTGAGTTTTTTGTCCATTTTGAATTTTTGTGATAATTGAATAAATTCACTTTTACGTAATAGTATAAACTGTCATATTTTGAGTTTTTTGTCCATTTTGAATTTTTTTGATAATTGAATAAATTCACTTTTATGTAAGAGTATACACTGTCATATTTTGAAATTTTAGTCCATTTTGAATTTTTGTGATAATTGAATAAATTCACTTTTACGTAATAGTATACACTGTCGTATTTTGAGATTTTTGTCCATTTTGAATTTTTGTGATAATTGAATAAATTCAGTTTTGCGTAATAGTATACACTGTCGTATTTTTAGATTTTTTTCCATTTTGAATTTTTGTGAAAATTAAATACATTCACTTTTACGTCATAGTATACACTGTCGTATTTTGAGTTTTTTGTCCATTTTGAATTTTTGTGATAACTGAATAAATTCACTTTTACGTAATAGTACACACTGTCATATTTTAAATTTTTTTGTCCATTTTGAATTTTTTTGATAATTGAATAAATTCACTTTTATGTAATAGTATACACTGTCGTATTTTGAGATTTTTGTCCATTTTGAATTTTTTTGATAATAGAATGAATTCACTTTTACATTATAGTATACACTGTCGTATTTTGAGATTTTTGTCCATTTAGAATTTTTGTGATAATCTAATAAATTCACTTTTACGTCATAGTATACACTGTCGTATTTTGAGTTTTTTGTCCATTTTGAATTTTTGTCATAATTGAATAAATTCACTTTTACGTAATAGTATACACTGTCATATTTTGAGTTTTTTGTCCATTTTGAGTTTTTTTAATAATTGAATAAATTCACTTTTATGTAATAGTATACACAGTCATATTTTGAGATTTTTGTCCATTTTGATTTTTTTTGATAATTAAATACATTCACTTTTACGTAATAGTATACACTGTCGTATTTTGAGATTTTTGTCCATTTTGATTTTTTTGATAATTGGATAAATTCACTTTTACGTAATAGTATACACTGTCGTATTTTGAGTTTTTTGTCCATTTTGAATTTTTGTAATAATTGAATAAATTCACTTTTACGTAATGGTATACACTGTTGTATTTTGAGTTTTTTGTCCATTTTGAATTTTTGTGATAATTGAATGAATTCACTTTTACGTAATAGTATACACTGTCGAATTTTGAATTTTTTTTTCCATTTTGAATTTTTGTGATAATTGAATAAATTCACTTTTACGTAATAGTATACACTGTTGTATTTTGAGTTTTTTGTCCATTTTGAATTTTTGTGATAATTGAATAAATTCGCTTTTAGGTAATAGTATACACTGTCGTATTTTGAGTTTTTTGTCCATTTTGAATTTTTGTGATAATTGAATAAATTCAGTTTTGCGTAATAGTATACACTGTCGTATTTTGAGATTTTTGTCCATTTTGAATTTTTGTGATAATTAAATACATTCACTTTTACGTAATAGTATACACTGTTGTGTATTGATTTTTTATCAATTTTGAATTTTTGTGATACTTGAATGAATTCATTTTTAAGTAATAGTATACACTGTCGTATTTTGAGTTTTTTGTCCATTTTGAATTTTTGTGATAATTGAATAAATTCACTTTTACGTATTAGTACACACTGTCGTATTTTGAGATTTTTGTCCATTTTCAATTTTTGTGATAATTAAATACATTCACTTTTACGTAATAGTATAAACTCTCGTGTATTGATTTTTTATCAATTTTGAATTTTTGTGATAATTGAATGAATTCATTTTAAAGTAATAGTATACACTGTCGTATTTTGAGTTTTTTGTCCATTTTGAATTTTTGTGATAATTGAATAAATTCACTTTTACGTCATAGTATACACTGTCGTATTTTGAGTTTTTTGTCCATTTTGAATTTTTGTGATAATTGAATGAATTCGATTTTACGTAATAGTATACACTGTCGTATTTTGAGTTTTTTGTCCATTTTGAATTTTTGTGATAATTGAATAAATTCACTTTTACGTAATAGTATAAACTGTCATATTTTGAGTTTTTTGTCCATTTTGAATTTTTTTGATAATTGAATAAATTCACTTTTATGTAAGAGTATACACTGTCATATTTTGAAATTTTAGTCCATTTTGAATTTTTGTGATAATTGAATAAATTCACTTTTACGTAATAGTATACACTGTCGTATTTTGAGATTTTTGTCCATTTTGAATTTTTGTGATAATTGAATAAATTCAGTTTTGCGTAATAGTATACACTGTCGTATTTTTAGATTTTTTTCCATTTTGAATTTTTGTGAAAATTAAATACATTCACTTTTACGTCATAGTATACACTGTCGTATTTTGAGTTTTTTGTCCATTTTGAATTTTTGTGATAACTGAATAAATTCACTTTTACGTAATAGTACACACTGTCATATTTTAAATTTTTTTGTCCATTTTGAATTTTTTTGATAATTGAATAAATTCACTTTTATGTAATAGTATACACTGTCGTATTTTGATATTTTTGTCCATTTTGAATTTTTTTGATAATAGAATGAATTCACTTTTACATTATAGTATACACTGTCGTATTTTGAGATTTTTGTCCATTTAGAATTTTTGTGATAATCTAATAAATTCACTTTTACGTCATAGTATACACTGTCGTATTTTGAGTTTTTTGTCCATTTTGAATTTTTGTCATAATTGAATAAATTCACTTTTACGTAATAGTATACACTGTCATATTTTGAGTTTTTTGTCCATTTTGAGTTTTTTTAATAATTGAATAAATTCACTTTTATGTAATAGTATACACAGTCATATTTTGAGATTTTTGTCCATTTTGATTTTTTTTGATAATTAAATACATTCACTTTTACGTAATAGTATACACTGTCGTATTTTGAGATTTTTGTCCATTTTGATTTTTTTGATAATTGGATAAATTCACTTTTACGTAATAGTATACACTGTCGTATTTTGAGTTTTTTGTCCATTTTGAATTTTTGTAATAATTGAATAAATTCACTTTTACGTAATGGTATACACTGTTGTATTTTGAGTTTTTTGTCCATTTTGAATTTTTGTGATAATTGAATGAATTCACTTTTACGTAATAGTATACACTGTCGAATTTTGAATTTTTTTTTCCATTTTGAATTTTTGTGATAATTGAATAAATTCACTTTTACGTAATAGTATACACTGTTGTATTTTGAGTTTTTTGTCCATTTTGAATTTTTGTGATAATTGAATAAATTCGCTTTTAGGTAATAGTATACACTGTCGTATTTTGAGTTTTTTGTCCATTTTGAATTTTTGTGATAATTGAATAAATTCAGTTTTGCGTAATAGTATACACTGTCGTATTTTGAGATTTTTGTCCATTTTGAATTTTTGTGATAATTAAATACATTCACTTTTACGTAATAGTATACACTGTTGTGTATTGATTTTTTATCAATTTTGAATTTTTGTGATACTTGAATGAATTCATTTTTAAGTAATAGTATACACTGTCGTATTTTGAGTTTTTTGTCCATTTTGAATTTTTGTGATAATTGAATAAATTCACTTTTACGTATTAGTACACACTGTCGTATTTTGAGATTTTTGTCCATTTTCAATTTTTGTGATAATTAAATACATTCACTTTTACGTAATAGTATAAACTCTCGTGTATTGATTTTTTATCAATTTTGAATTTTTGTGATGATTGAATGAATTCATTTTAAAGTAATAGTATACACAGTCATATTTTGAGATTTTTGTCCATTTTGATTTTTTTTGATAATTAAATACATTCACTTTTACGTAATAGTATACACTGTCGTATTTTGAGATTTTTGTCCATTTTGATTTTTTTGATAATTGAATAAATTCACTTTTACGTAATAGTATACACTGTCGTATTTTGAGTTTTTTGTCCATTTTGAATTTTTGTAATAATTGAATAAATTCACTTTTACGTAATGGTATACACTTTTGTATTTTGAGTTTTTTGTCCATTTTGAATTTTTGTGATAATTGAATGAATTCACTTTTACGTAATAGTATACACTGTCGAATTTTGAGTTTTTTGTCCATTTTGAATTTTTGTGATAATTGAATAAATTCACTTTTACGTAATAGTATACACTGTTGTATTTTGAGTTTTTTGTCCATTTTGAATTTTTGTGATAATTGAATAAATTCACTTTTACGTCATAGTATACACTGTCGTATTTTGAGTTTTTTGTCCATTTTGAATTTTTGTGATAATTGAATGAATTCGATTTTACGTAATAGTATACACTGTCGTATTTTGAGTTTTTTTGTCCATTTTGAATTTTTGTGATAATTGAATAAATTCGCTTTTAGGTAATAGTATACACTGTCGTATTTTGAGTTTTTTGTCCATTTTGAATTTTTGTGATAATTGAATAAATTCAGTTTTGCGTAATAGTATACACTGTCGTATTTTGAGATTTTTGTCCATTTTGAATTTTTGTGATAATTAAATACATTCACTTTTACGTAATAGTATACACTGTCGTGTATTGATTTTTTATCAATTTTGAATTTTTGTGATACTTGAATGAATTCATTTTTAAGTAATAGTATACACTGTCGTATTTTGAGTTTTTTGTCCATTTTGAATTTTTGTGATAATTGAATAAATTCACTTTTACGTATTAGTACACACTGTCGTATTTTGAGATTTTTGTCCATTTTCAATTTTTGTGATAATTAAATACATTCACTTTTACGTAATAGTATAAACTCTCGTGTATTGATTTTTTATAAATTTTGAATTTTTGTGATGATTGAATGAATTCATTTTAAAGTAATAGTATACACTGTCGTATTTTGAGTTTTTTGTCCATTTTGAATTTTTGTGATAATTGAATAAATTCGCTTTTACGTAATTGTATACACTGTCGTATTTTGAGATTTTTGTCCATTTTGAATTTTTGTGATAATTGAATAAATTCACTTTTACGTCATAGTATACACTGTCGTATTTTGAGTTTTTTTTCCATTTTGAATTTTTGTGATAATTGAATGAATTCGATTTTACGTAATAGTATACACTGTTGTATTTTGAGTTTTTTTGTCCATTTTGAATTTTTGTGATAATTGAATAAATTCGCTTTTACGTAATAGTATACACTGTCGTATTTTGAGTTTTTTGTCCATTTTGAATTTTTGTGATAATTGAATAAATTCACTTTTAAGTAATAGTATACACTGTCACATTTTGAGTTTTTTGTCCATTTTGAATTTTTGTGATAATTGAATAAATTCACTTTTACGTCATAGTATACACTGTCGTATTTTGAGTTTTTTGTCCATTTTGAATTTTTGTGATAATTGAATGAATTCACTTTTACGTAATAGTATACACTGTCGTATTTTGAGTTTTTTTGTCCATTTTGAATTTTTGTGATAATTGAATAAATTCACTTTTAAGTAATAGCATACACTGTCACATTTTGAGTTTTTTGTCCATTTTGAATTTTTGTGATAATTGAATAAGTTCACTTTTACGTCATAGTATACACTGTCGTATTTTGAGTTTTTTGTCCATTTTGAATTTTTGTGATAATTGAATGAATTCACTTTTACGTAATAGTATACACTGTCGTATTTTGAGTTTTTTTGTCCATTTTGAATTTTTGTGATAATTGAATAAATTCACTTTTACGTAATAGTATACACTGTTGTATTTTGAGTTTTTTGTCCATTTTGAATTTTTGTGATAACTGAATCAATTCACTTTTACGTAATAGTATACACTGTCGTATTTTGAGTTTTTTGTCCATTTTGATTTTTTGTGATAATTGAATGAATTCACTTTTACGTAATAGTATACACTGTCGTATTTTGAGTTTTTTGTCCATTTTGAATTTTTGTGATAATTGAATAAATTCACTTTTACGTAATAGTATACACTGTCGTATTTTGACTTTTTTGTCCATTTTGATTTTTTGTGATAATTGAATAAATTCACTTTTGCGTAATAGTATACACTGTCGTATTTTGAGTTTTTTGTCCATTTTGAATTTTTGTGATAAAGAAATAAATTCACTTTTACGTAATAGTATACACTGTCGTATTTTGAGTTTTTTGTCCATTTTGATTTTTTGTGATAATTGAATGAATTCACTTTTACGTAATAGTATACACTGTCATATTTTGAGTGTTTTGTCCATTTTGAATTTTTGTAATAATTGAATAAATTCACTTTTACGTAATAGTATACACTGTCGTATTTTGACTTTTTTGTCCATTTTGATTTTTTGTGATAATTGAATAAATTCACTTTTGCGTAATAGTATACACTGTCGTATTTTGACTTTTTTGTCCATTTTGATTTTTTGTGATAACTAAATAAATAAACTTTAACGTAATAGTATACACTGTCGTATTTTGAGTTTTTTGTCCATTTTGAATTTTTGTAATAATTGAATAAATTCACTTTTACGTAATAGTATACACTGTCGTATTTTGACTTTTTTGTCCATTTTGATTTTTTGTGATAATTGAATAAATTCACTTTTGCGTAATAGTATACACTGTCGTATTTTGAGTTTTTTGTCCATTTTTACTTTTTGTGAAAATTGAATACATTCACTTTTATGTAACAGTATACACTGTCATATTTTGATTTTTTTTATCCATTTTGACTGTATTTAATTTTTTTTAATTAATTCACTTTTACGTAATAGTATACACTGTCATATTTTGAGTTTTTTGCCAATTTTTACTTTTTGTGATAACTGAATAAATTCTCTTTTGCGTAATAGTATACACTGTCGTATTTTTAGTTTTTTGTCCATTTTGAATTTTTGTGATAATTGAATGAACTTACTTTTACGTAATATACACTGTCGGATTTTGAGTTTTTTTTATCTATTTTGACTATTTGATTTTTTAATTAATTCACTTTTATGTAATAGTATACACTGTCGTATTTTGAGCTTTTTGTCCATTTTGAATTTTTGTGATAATTGAATAAATTCACTTTTGCGAAATAGTATACACTGTCGTATTTTGAGTTTTTTGTCCATTTTGAATTTTTGTGATAATGGAATAAATTCACTTTTACGTAATAGTATACACTGTCGTATTTTGACTTTTTTGTCCATTTTGATTTTTTGTGATAATTGAATAAATTCACTTTTGCGTAATAGTATACACTGTCGTATTTTGACTTTTTTGTCCATTTTGATTTTTTGTGATAACTAAATAAATAAACTTTAACGTAATAGTATACACTGTCGTATTTTGAGTTTTTTGTCCATTTTGAATTTTTGTAATAATTGAATAAATTCACTTTTACGTAATAGTATACACTGTCGTATTTTGACTTTTTTGTCCATTTTGATTTTTTGTGATAATTGAATAAATTCACTTTTGCGTAATAGTATACACTGTCGTATTTTGAGTTTTTTGTCCATTTTTACTTTTTGTGAAAATTGAATACATTCACTTTTATGTAACAGTATACACTGTCATATTTTGATTTTTTTTATCCATTTTGACTGTATTTAATTTTTTTTAATTAATTCACTTTTACGTAATAGTATACACTGTCATATTTTGAGTTTTTTGCCAATTTTTTTCTTTTTGTGATAACTGAATAAATTCTCTTTTGCGAAATAGTATACACTGTCGTATTTTGAGTTTTTTGTCCATTTTGAATTTTTGTGATAATGGAATAAATTCACTTTTACGTAATAGTATACACGGTCGTATTTTGAGTTTTTTGTCCATTTTGATTTTTTGTGATAATTGAATGAATTCACTTTTACGTAATAGTATACACTGTCGTATTTTGAGTTTTTTGTCCATTTTGAATTTTTGTAATAATTGAATAAATTCACTTTTACGTAATAGTATACACTGTCGTATTTTGACTTTTTTGTCCATTTTGATTTTTTGTGATAATTGAATAAATTCACTTTTGCGTAATAGTATACACTGTCGTATTTTGAGTTTTTTGTCCATTTTGAATTTTTGTGATAATGGAATAAATTCACTTTTACGTAATAGTATACACTGTCGTATTTTGACTTTTTTGTCCATTTAGAATTTTTGTGATAATTGAATAAATTCACTTTTACGTAATAGTATACACTGTCGTATTTTGAGTTTTTTGTCCATTTTGAATTTTTGTAATAATTGAATAAATTCACTTTTACGTAATAGTATACACTGTCGTATTTTGACTTTTTTGTCCATTTTGATTTTTTGTGATAATTGAATAAATTCACTTTTGCGTAATAGTATACACTGTCGTATTTTGAGTTTTTTGTCCATTTTGAATTTTTGTGATAATGGAATAAATTCACTTTTACGTAATAGTATACACTGTCGTATTTTGAGTTTTTTGTCCATTTAGAATTTTTGTGATAATTGAATAAATTCACTTTTGCGAAATAGTATAAACTGTCGTATTTTGAGTTTTTTTGTCCATTTTGAATTTTTTTGATAATTGAATAAATTCACTTTTACGTAATAGTATACACTGTCATATTTAGGTTTTTTTTGTCCATTTTTTTTTTTTTTTTGTTAATTGAATGAATTCAATTTTACATAATAGTATACACTGTCGTATTTTGAGTTTTTTTTCCATTTTGAATTTTTGTGATAATTGAATGAATTCGATTTTACGTAATAGTATACACTGTCGTATTTTGAGTTTTTTTGTCCATTTTGAATTTTTGTGATAATTGAATAAATTCGCTTTTAGGTAATAGTATACACTGTCGTATTTTGAGATTTTTGTCCATTTTGAATTTTTGTGATAATTGAATAAATTCACTTTTACGTATTAGTATACACTGTCGTATTTTGAGATTTTTGTCCATTTTCAATTTTTGTGATAATTAAATACATTCACTTTTACGTAATAGTATACACTGTTGTATTTTGAGTTTTTTGTCCATTTTGAATTTTTGTGATAATTAATTGAATTCATTTTAAAGTAATAGTATACACTGCCGTATTTTGAGTTTTTTGTCCATTTTGAATTTTTGTGATAATTGAATAAATTCACTTTTACGTCATAGTATACACTGTCGTATTTTGAGTTTTTTGTCCATTTTGAATTTTTGTGATAATTGAATAAATTCACTTTTACGTAATAGTATACACTGTCGTATTTTGAGTTTTTTTGTCCATTTTGAATTTTTGTGATAATTGAATGAATTCACTTTTACGTAATAGTATACACTGTCGTATTTTGAGTTTTTTTGTCCATTTTGAATTTTTGTGATAATTGAATAAATTCACTTTTACGTCATAGTATACACTGTCGTATTTTGAGTTTTTTGTCCATTTAGAATTTTTGTGATAATTGAATGAATTCGATTTTACGTAATAGTATACACTGTCGTATTTTGAGTTTTTTTGTCCATTTTGAATTTTTGTGATAATTGAATAAATTCTCTTTTATGTAATAGTATACACTGTCGTATTTTGAGTTTTTTGTCCATTTTGAATTTTTGTGATACTTGAATGAATTCGATTTTACGTAATAGTATACACTGTCGTATTTTGAGTTTTTTTGTCCATTTTGAATTTTTGTGATAATTGAAAAAATTCTCTTTTATGTAATAGTATACACTGTCGTATTTTGAGTTTTTTGTCCATTTTGAATTTTTGTGATAATTGAATAAATTCACTTTTAAGTAATAGTATACACTGTCACATTTTGAGTTTTTTGTCCATTTTGAATTTTTGTGATAATTGAATAAATTCACTTTTACGTCATAGTATACACTGTTGTATTTTGAGTTTTTTGTCCATTTTGAATTTTTGTGATAATTGAATGAATTCACTTTTACGTAATAGTATACACTGTCGTATTTTGAGTTTTTTTGTCCATTTTGAATTTTTGTGATAATTGAATAAATTCACTTTTACGTAATAGTATACACTGTCGTATTTTGAAATTTTTGTCCATTTTGAATTTTTGTGATAATTGAATAAATTCACTTTTAAGTAATAGTATACACTGTCACATTTTGAGTTTTTTGTCCATTTTGAATTTTTGTGATAATTGAATAAATTCACTTTTACGTAATAGTATACACTGTCGTATTTTGAGTTTTTTTGTCCATTTTGAATTTTTGTGATAATTGAATGAATTCACTTTTACGTAATAGTATACACTGTCGTATTTTGAGTTTTTTTGTCCATTTTGAATTTTTGTGATAATTGAATAAATTCACTTTTACGTCATAGTATACACTGTCGTATTTTGAGTTTTTTGTCCATTTAGAATTTTTGTGATAATTGAATGAATTCGATTTTACGTAATAATATACACTGTCGTATTTTGAGTTTTTTTGTCCATTTTGAATTTTTGTGATAATTGAATAAATTCTCTTTTATGTAATAGTATACACTGTCGTATTTTGAGTTTTTTGTCCATTTTGAATTTTTGTGATAATTGAATGAATTCGATTTTACGTAATAGTATACACTGTCGTATTTTGAGTTTTTTTGTCCATTTTGAATTTTTGTGATAATTGAAAAAATTCTCTTTTATGTAATAGTATACACTGTCGTATTTTGAGTTTTTTGTCCATTTTGAATTTTTGTGATAATTGAATAAATTCACTTTTAAGTAATAGTATACACTGTCACATTTTGAGTTTTTTGTCCATTTTGAATTTTTGTGATAATTGAATAAATTCACTTTTACGTCATAGTATACACTGTTGTATTTTGAGTTTTTTGTCCATTTTGAATTTTTGTGATAATTGAATGAATTCACTTTTACGTAATAGTATACACTGTCGTATTTTGAGTTTTTTTGTCCATTTTGAATTTTTGTGATAATTGAATAAATTCACTTTTACGTAATAGTATACACTGTCGTATTTTGAAATTTTTGTCCATTTTGAATTTTTGTGATAATTGAATAAATTCACTTTTAAGTAATAGTATACACTGTCACATTTTGAGTTTTTTGTCCATTTTGAATTTTTGTATTAATTGAATAAATTCACTTTTACGTAATAGTATACACTGTCGTTTTTTGAGTTTTTTGTCCATTTTGAATTTTTGTGATAATTGAATAAATTCACTTTTACGTAATAGTATACACTGTTATATTTTGAGTTTTTTGTCAATTTTGAATTTTTTTGATAATTGAATAAATTCGCTTTTACGTAATAGTATACACTGTCGTATTTTGAGATTTTTGTCCATTTTGAATTTTTGTGATAATTGAATAAATTCAGTTTTGCGTAATAGTATACACTGTCGTATTTTTAGGTTTTTTTCCATTTTGAATTTTTGTGATAATTAAATACATTCACTTTTACGTAATAGTATACACTGTCCTATTTTGAGTTTTTTGTCCATTTTGAATTTTTGTGATAACTGAATAAATTCACTTTTACGTAATAGTACACACTGTCATATTTTAAATTTTTTTGTCCATTTTGAATTTTTTTGATAAATGAATAAATTCACTTTTATGTAATAGTATACACAGTCATATTTTGAGATTTTTGTCCATTTTGAATTTTTTTGATAATAGAATGAATTCACTTTTACATTATAGTATACACTGTCGTATTTTGAGATTTTTGTCCATTTTGAATTTTTGTGATAATCTAATAAATTCACTTTTACGTCATAGTATACACTGTCGTATTTTGAGTTTTTTGTCCATTTTGAATTTTTGTCATAATTGAATAAATTCACTTTTACGTAATAGTATACACTGTCATATTTTGAGTTTTTTGTCCATTTTGAATTTTTTTAATAATTGAATAAATTCACTTTTATGTAATAGTATACACAGTCATTTTTTGAGATTTTTGTCCATTTTGGTTTTTTTTTTGATAATTAAATACATTCACTTTTACGTAATAGTATACACTGTCGTATTTTGAGATTTTTGTCCATTTTGATTTTTTTGATAATTGAATAAATTCACTTTTACGTAATAGTATACACTGTCGTATTTTGAGTTTTTTGTCCATTTTGAATTTTTGTAATAATTGAATAAATTCACTTTTACGTAATGGTATACACTGTTGTATTTTGAGTTTTTTGTCCATTTTGAATTTTTGTGATAATTGAATGAATTCACTTTTACGTAATAGTATACACTGTCGTATTTTGAGTTTTTTTGTCCATTTTGAATTTTTGTGATAATTGAATAAATTCGCTTTTAGGTAATAGTATACACTGTCGTATTTTGAGTTTTTTGTCCATTTTGAATTTTTGTGATAATTGAATAAATTCAGTTTTGCGTAATAGTATACACTGTCGTATTTTGAGATTTTTGTCCATTTTGAATTTTTGTGATAATTAAATACATTCACTTTTACGTAATAGTATACACTGTCTTGTATTGATTTTTTATCAATTTTGAATTTTTGTGATACTTGAATGAATTCATTTTTAAGTAATAGTATACACTGTCGTATTTTGAGTTTTTTGTCCATTTTGAATTTTTGTGATAATTGAATAAATTCACTTTTACGTATTAGTACACACTGTCGTATTTTGAGATTTTTGTCCATTTTCAATTTTTGTGATAATTAAATACATTCACTTTTACGTAATAGTATAAACTCTGGTGTATTGATTTTTTATCAATTTTGAATTTTTGTGATGATTGAATGAATTCATTTTAAAGTAATAGTATACACTGTCGTATTTTAAGTTTTTTGTCCATTTTGAATTTTTGTGATAATTGAATAAATTCGCTTTTACGTAATAGTATACACTGTCGTATTTTGAGATTTTTGTCCATTTTGAATTTTTGTGATAATTGAATAAATTCACTTTTACGTCATAGTATACACTGTCGTATTTTGAGTTTTTTTTCCATTTTGAATTTTTGTGATAATTGAATGAATTCGATTTTACGTAATAGTATACACTGTCGTATTTTGAGTTTTTTTGTCCATTTTGAATTTTTGTGATAATTGAATAAATTCGCTTTTACGTAATAGTATACTCTGTCGTATTTTGAGTTTTTTGTCCATTTTGAATTTTTGTGATAATTGAATAAATTCACTTTTAAGTAATAGTATACACTCTCACAATTTGAGTTTTTTGTCCATTTTGAATTTTTGTGATAATTGAATAAATTCACTTTTACGTAATAGTATACACTGTCGTATTTTGAGTTTTTTTGTCCATTTTGAATTTTTGTGATAATTGAATGAATTCACTTTTACGTAATAGTATACACTGTCGTATTTTGAGTTTTTTTGTCCATTTTGAATTTTTGTGATAATTGAATAAATTCACTTTTACGTAATAGTATACACTGTTGTATTTTAAGTTTTTTGTCCATTTTGAATTTTTGTGATAATTGAATGAATTCATTTTAAAGTAATAGTATACACTGTCGTATTTTGAGTTTTTTGTCCATTTTGAATTTTTGTGATAATTGAATAAATTCACTTTTACGTCATAGTATACACTGTCGTATTTTGAGTTTTTTGTCCATTTTGAATTTTTGTGATAATTGAATGAATTCGATTTTACGTAATAGTATACACTGTCGTATTTTGAGTTTTTTTGTCCATTTTGAATTTTTGTGATAATTGAATGAATTCGCTTTTACGTAATAGTATACACTGTCGTATTTTGAGTTTTTTGTCCATTTTGAATTTTTGTGATAATTGAATAAATTCACTTTTAAGTAATAGTATACACTGTCACATTTTGAGTTCCCTTTCAGTCGGTCACGTTCGACGTACGTCAGAACTGAACCGACGAATTGGGATCTGCCCTCAGAGACCTATCCACTTCGAGTGTAAAAAACGAGCCAATCGGAGATTGGCATGTGATCCACACATTCCACGCTCCGCCCCGCAGCGCGGGTATAAATAGGAAGTGGAATGGTAGATCAAATGCTTTCAACTTCGGAGCCGAACAGTTCAATACTGTTTCCACGAAGAGTGTTAAAGACAAGCTGAGTCTTGGAGAAAAGGAGGAACTGCCAGTGCGGGTGTCATAGCGCTTCTCAGCGAGTGACCGTATATTGTTGCAATCGCTTGCATTCAAAAGAGCTTCCAAACTGTTGGTTCGCTGGGCGTTTTCCTAAAAACATTTGAGTGTCACACGCAGGCTTGCACTGTGGACTGCGTGCTGACCGCGGTCATCTCCCTGAGTGCTTCAGCACAAACTAAAAGAGCAGTTTTTCCATTCTAAAAGAGCAACACGGTTTGACCCTGCGTCTTTTTCAAGATGTCATTCAAACCGTGCATTCCTGGAATGCAACTGTTTCCTGTCCTCATTGACGGCCACGATCGCATGTGAAATTGCGATCGTGGGTGATTCATGTTCTCGCAGAAGAACATGGTCACGTCGGCGCGTGTTCGTCTCACCCTTTCTCATAAAAGGCTTGAGTGTTCAGCGCGCCGTGTGCCGTCGAGCGGCCGGCTGACAGCGGTGGTTGTCACAGCAACCGACGCGCGTCAGCCGGTGCTCTAGATGCGCGGCCGAGACTATGAAACCTCAGATGGGGTCGAGTCCCTTCGCCTATCCCCCGATCTAGTTCATTTCTAGTGTTACTGGAAAAGGGCTACTTTGGCTGATAAGCGCTGGTGGCCTGAGGATTACAGTGGGGATTCCCCGCCGGGTAAATCCCCGCGGGCCCCCACTCCTCTATCGCATCAAAAGCATGCTGAGACTCTGTTCGTGGGTGGTACGGATTCTCTCATGAGAACATGACCACGTCAGGGCATTGTTCGCCTTGCCATCTTCATTGAGGCTTGAGCGTTCAGTGCGCTGTGTGCCGTTCTGACGGCCACGTTCACTGTCTCACATGCCTGCTTGTAGTGAGAGATGGAATCGCTGGTCCTGGAAGAGAAAAGGGCTTAGCGTTTCATTTTTTTCTCTGGCAGAGGACAGATGTCAATTGCTGCATCGGAGAGAGGGAAATATGGAGGGTCAAAAGGGCCAAAAATGAGAAAAAAAAAAAAAAAAAAAAAAATGTATCATTGTTTCCCTCTCTCACTGCCCTCTGCCCTGCACGCACGAGGGTAGTCCCAGCCCAGGGGTTGTGCAGGAACTGCGTGCGGTGTTGGACCTCGCCCTATGGGCGACGAAAATCACTGCACGCTCCCTGGGTCAGGCGATGTCCACACTAGTGGTCCAGGAATAGGGGGCTAACCTGGCAGATATGCGCAAGAAAAGCCTGTCTGTCGGGCTGGCCTCCTCGGCGACGCCATCGAGAACTTTGCCCAGCAGTTCTTGGTGGCCCAGAAGCAGACAGAGGCGTTGCATCAGGGTGCCGACGACGAGCTGCTCGGTCGTCGGTCGCGGCGCCTCTGCCGGCTTGTCGCCGAGGGCATCCCCTCCTGCGTCCGCCTCCACCCTGCTAGAGCCGAGCAGCAGCCTCCACTGGAGGAGCAGGGTGCCGGGCGCGAGGGAGGCGCCCAACCCGTCCAGGGCCCCGCTAACCGGCAGGCAAGCGCAAGGGGACGCGGCCCTGAGACGGACAGGCTGGGGAGAACAGGAGCTGCTCGGGGGGAGGTGATATTCGTATCCCTCCCCCACCCCCCCGGAGGAGGACCGGGGGGCCCTGACTGGTTAACGTTCTGCCACTGGCTCTCCGGAGTCCAGCGGTACCCACATATTCAGAGCAGTTTCCTCTCTCTCTGGGCCTCAGAGGGCCAGGTTGGTAGTGTGCGACGCCCCCGGGCCTTGCTACTTCCTTCCTCCCCTCTCTCGCCAGGGGGCAGTAGTGTGGGCATCAAGACCGCCCCTGGGCCTTCTCACCCACACTCTGCCCCAACCTGGAGTACTCGGACAACACTCCGGGCCGCCTTCGGGCCTCCCGAGTAGGGTCTGAGTGCCCCACCCCCTGCCTTCGGGCAGCAGGCAGCAGAGTCGGCTTCGAGGACGCCTCCGGGCCTTCTCACCCACTCTCTGCCCCTCCTGGGAAGACTCAGACAACACTCCGGGCCGCCCACGGGCCTCCCGAGTCGGGTCTGAGCATCCCACCTCTCTGCCTTCGGGCAGCGAGCAGTCGAGCGGGCTCAGAGGACGCCTCCGGGCCTTCTCACCCGCTCCCTGCCCGCACCAGGAGTGCTCGCGCTACACTCCGGGCCGCCTCAGGGCCTCCCGAGTCGAGCCAGAGCTCTCCGTTGCGCTGCCCCACCCCGGGCATGTCTGTGGTGCCGTTGGTCCCGCTGGTACGGTCCCTGGGAGCGTGGCTACAGCTCCCTCGACCGTCCCGTTGGCTCATCCGTGCCATCAGACTCGGCTACGCGATTCAGTTCGCGCGCCGGCCACCCAAGTACAAGGGCATCCTCTTCACCTCAGTGCGAAGCAGCGATGCTCAAGTCTTGCGGTCAGAGATCGAGGTCCTACTGGCGAGGACGCGATCAAGCCGGTTCCTCCAGCCGAGATGAAGTCAGGGTCCTACAGTCCCTACTTCATCGTGCCCAAGAAAGGGGGTGGGCTCCGGCCAATCCTGGACCTGCGCTTCCTGAATCGGGCCCTGCACAAGCTCCCGTTCCGGATGTTCACGCAGAAACGCATTTTTCAATGCATCCGTCCCCAGGATTGGTTCGCAGCGATCGACCTGAAGGACGCGTACTTCCATGTGTCCATACTCCCTCGACACAGACCGTTCCTACGCTTTGCGTTCGAGGGGAGGGCATACCAGTACAAAGTCCTGCCCTTCGGGCTGTCCCTGTCGCCTCGCGTCTTTACGAAGGTTGCGGAGGCAGCCATTGTTCCACTCCGAGAACGCGGCGTTCGCATCCTCAACTATCTCGACGGCTGGCTCATTCTCGCCCAGTCTCGGGAGCAGTTGTGCGAACACAGGGACATGGTGCTCAGTCACCTCAGCCAGTTGGGCCTTCGGGTCAATCGAGAGAAGAGCAAGCTCTGTCCTACGCAGAGAATCTCTTACCTCGGTATGGAGCTGGATTCGGTCAGCCAGACTGCGCGCCTCACGGAGGAGCGAGTCAGGTCGGTGTTGAACTGCTTGAATATGTTCAAGGGCAGAACAGCGGTCCCACTGAAACTTTTTCAGAGGCTCCTGGGGCATATGGCATCCGTAGCCGCGGTCACGCCGCTCGGATTGCTTCATATGAGACCGCTCCAACACTGGCTTCATGGCCGAGTCCCGAGGTGGGCGTGGCAGAGCGGCCAGTACCGGGTCCCAGTGACTCCTTACTGCCGCCAAACCTTCAGCCCGTGGTCCAACGCTTCGTTTCTCCGGGCCGGGGTGCCCCTAGAACAAGTGTGCAGGCATGCTGTGCTATTCACGGATGCCTCATCCACGGGGTGGGGGGCCACGTACAACGGGCATGCAGTTGCGGGTCTGTGGACGGAACCGCAAGTGCATTGGCATATCAATTGCCTCGAGTTGCTAGCAGTACACTTGGCACTGCGCCGCCTCAAGGGGCCGCTACGTGGCCGTACGGACAGCATGGCGGCCGTTGCGTACATCAACCGTCAGGGTGGTCTACGCTCCCGTCGCATGTTCCAACTCGCCCGCCACCTGCTCCTGTGGAGTCAGAAGCATCTGAGGTCGCTTCGGGCCATGCATGTCCCTGGTGCGCTGAACCAGACAGCCGACGAGCTCTCTCGGCAGCCAGCACCTCCGGGAGAATGGCGACTCCACCCCCAGGCGGTCCAGCTGATATGGGACCAGTTCGGAGCCGCACAGGTAGACCTGTTTGCCTCTCCGGACTCGACCCATTGCCAGTGGTACTATTCCCTGACCGGGGGTACCCTCGGCACAGATGCACTGGCGCACAGCTGGCCCCGGGACCTACGCAAGTATGCGTTTCCCCCAGTGAGCCTTCTTGCACAGACCCTGTGCAAAGTCAGGGAGGACGAGGAGCAGGTCTTGTTAGTTGCGCCGTATTGGCCCAACCGGACCTGGTTCCCAGAACTAACTCTCCTCGCGACAGCCCCTCCTTGGCCCATTCCCCTGAGGAAGGACCTTCTTTCTCAGGGACGGGGCACTCTATGGCACCCGCGTCCAGACCTCTGGAATCTTCATGTCTGGTCCCTGGACGGGACGCGGAGGTTCTAGATGGACTACCACAAGGAGTCGTAGATACCATCTCTTCAGCTAGAGCCCCCTCTACGAGGCGCCTCTATGTACTGAAGTGGAACCTGTTCGTTGAGTGGTGTTCTTCCCGCCAGGAAGACCCCCGAAGGTGTTCGATTGGTGTTGTGCTTCCTTCCTGCAAGACGGGTTGGAGCGAAGGCTGTCTCCCTCCACCCTCAAAGTGTACGTCGCCGCAATAGCGGCGTATCACGACGCAGTCGAAGGTAAGTCCGTCGGAAGGCACGACCTAATCGTCAGGTTCCTCAGAGGTGCGAGGAGACTAAATCCTCCTCGTCCATCCTCGATACCCTCTTGGGACTTGGCTCTAGTGCTCAGAGCACTTCAGAGCCCTCCCTTCGAGCCGTTGGAGTCCATTGAGATTAAAATCCTGTCAATGAAGACAGTGCTCTTGACTGCTTTGGCCTCGATCAAGAGGGTAGGGGACCTGCACGCACTTTCGGTCAGCGAATCGTGCCTAGAGTTCGGGCCTGGTAACTCTCACGTTGTCCTGAGACCCAGGCCCGGATACGTGCCCAAGGTTCCTACCACTCCCTTCCGGGACCAGGTGGTGAACCTGCAAGCGCTGCCTTCGGAGGAGGCAGACCCAGCCCTGGCTTTGTTGTGTCCGGTCCGCGCTCTTCGCGCTTACATTGACCGGACCCAAAGCTTTCGGACCTCAGAGCAACTCTTCGTCTGTTACGGAGGCCAGCAGAAGGGAAAGGCTGTCTCCAAGCAGAGGTTAGCCCACTGGATAGTGGATGCTATAGTCTTGGCTTACCAGTCCCAAGACGTGCCTTGCCCGTTCGGTGTAAGAGCACACTCCACTCGGAGTGTTGCTTCTTCCTGGGCGCTGGCTCAAGGCGCCTCGCTGACAGACATTGTAGAGCTGCGGGCTGGGCGACACCTAACACGTTTGCTAGGTTTTATAGCTTACGTGTAGAGCCGGTATCTTCCCGCATCCTCGCCCCTGGTGGCCAGGAGCGCTAAGTGCCCGTTCTAAGTGTCGGCTTGCAACGCCACTCCCGCCCTCTGGGCCGGATACGTGCGTTTATTGTCTCCAGTTGTGTTCCCCGGGAAACCGGCTAACCCTGTCGAGCTCCTCCGTCACCCCATGCGGTGTCAGACGTTGCGGACCGTCTGACGCTAGGCCTGCACCCGTATGCTTGTGGAACGTGGTTGTAGGCTGGGTTCCATATGTAGCGGTTCCCTCACGGCAACCCCATATGTGTATTCGTCCACGGAAGCAGCTACCCTTCGGGCTAGCCCCGTGTCTTTCCCTCGACAGAGCCCGCTCTGTCGTCTCTGGGCGTGTTCTTCCCCCCTACAATTAGGTTGGAACCACCCCAGAGACTGCCATATGTTGCACTACCCTGCCAGGTTAGTCCTTATGTGTATTCCGCCACCACTCCTTCCCTGAAGGACGTGGCCCCGCAGCGTACCTCTTCCGAGAGGGCACGCTTCCCAGCGGTCTATGGTCACTCTAAGTGGGTCTTGCAGAAACAGCAGTGACTGACCTCCCTGCTTGGAGCCCTGACTTCCGTACCATACTAGACGGTCCAGTGCGCTCAAGCAGGACGCTGGAAGGGCCAGCATCCTGGCGTTTTCCAAAGGGATCCCAATTCGTCGGTTCAGTTCTGACGTACGTCGAACGTGACCGACTGAAAGGGAACGTCTCGGTTACGTATGTAACCCTCGTTCCCTGAAGGAGGGAACGGAGACGTACGTCCCGTCGCCAGGAGCTGTGCTTCAGCTAGGAGCCCAGTCACGTATTCGGCTCCTCAGTTGAAAAAAGCATTTGATCTACCATTCCACTTCCTATTTATACCCGCGCTGCGGGGCGGAGCGTGGAATGTGTGGATCACATGCCAATCTCCGATTGGCTCGTTTTTTACACTCGAAGTGGATAGGTCTCTGAGGGCAGATCCCAATTCGTCGGTTCAGTTCTGACGTACGTCTCCGTTCCCTCCTTCAGGGAACGAGGGTTACATACGTAACCGAGACGTTTTTTGTCCATTTTGAATTTTTGTGATAATTGAATAAATTCACTTTTACGTAATAGTATACACTGTCGTATTTTGAGTTTTTTGTCCATTTTGAATTTTTGTGATAATTGAATGAATTCACTTTTACGTAATAGTATACACTGTCGTATTTTGAGTTTTTTTGTCCATTTTGAATTTTTGTGATAATTGAATAAATTTACTTTTACGTAATAGTATACACTGTCGTATTTTGAAATTTTTGTCCATTTTGAATTTTTGTGATAATTGAATAAATTCACTTTTAAGTAATAGTATACACTGTCACATTTTGAGTTTTTTGTCCATTTTGAATTTTTGTGATAATTGAATAAATTCACTTTTACGTAATAGTATACACTGTCGTTTTTTGAGTTTTTTGTCCATTTTGAATTTTTGTGATAATTGAATAAATTCACATTTACGTAATAGTATACACTGTCGTATTTTGAGATTTTTTGTCCATTTTGAATTTTTGTGATAATTGAATAAATTCACTTTTACGTAATAGTATACACTGTTGTATTTTAAGTTTTTTGTCCATTTTGATTTTTTTTGATAATTAAATACATTCACTTTTACGTAATAGTATACACTGTCGTATTTTGAGTTTTTTGTCCATTTTGAATTTTTGACATAATTGAATAAATTCACTTTTACGTAATAGTATACACTGTCATATTTTGAGTTTTTTGTCCATTTTGAATTTTTTTAATAATTGAATAAATTCACTTTTATGTAATAGTATACACAGTCATTTTTTGAGATTTTTGTCCATTTTGATTTTTTTTTGATAATTAAATACATTCACTTTTACGTAATAGTATACACTGTCGTATTTTGAGATTTTTGTCCATTTTGATTTTTTTGATAATTGAATAAAGTCACTTTTACGTAATAGTATACACTGTCGTATTTTGAGTTTTTTGTCCATTTTGAATTTTTGTGATAATTGAATGAATTCGATTTTACGTAATAGTATACACTGTCGTATTTTGAGTTTTTTTGTCCATTTTGAATTTTTGTGATAATTGAATAAATTCGCTTTTAGGTAATAGTATACACTGTCGTATTTTGAGTTTTTTGTCCATTTTGAATTTTTGTGATAATTGAATAAATTCAGTTTTGCGTAATAGTATACACTGTCGTATTTTGAGATTTTTGTCCATTTTGAATTTTTGTGATAATTAAATACATTCACTTTTACGTAATAGTATACACTGTCTTGTATTTATTTTTTATCAATTTTGAATTTTTGTGATACTTGAATGAATTCATTTTTAAGTAATAGTATACACTGTCGTATTTTGAGTTTTTTGTCCATTTTGAATTTTTGTGATAATTGAATAAATTCACTTTTACGTATTAGTACACACTGTCGTATTTTGAGATTTTTGTCCATTTTCAATTTTTGTGATAATTAAATACATTCACTTTTACGTAATAGTATAAACTCTCGTGTATTGATTTTTTATCAATTTTGAATTTTTGTGATGATTGAATGAATTCATTTTAAAGTAATAGTATACACTGTCGTATTTTAAGTTTTTTGTCCATTTTGTATTTTTGTTATAATTGAATAAATTCGCTTTTACGTAATAGTATACACTGTCGTATTTTGAGATTTTTGTCCATTTTGAATTTTTGTGATAATTGAATAAATTCACTTTTACGTCATAGTATACACTGTCGTATTTTGAGTTTTTTTTTCCATTTTGAATTTTTGTGATAATTGAATGAATTCGATTTTACGTAATAGTATACACTGTCGTATTTTGAGTTTTTTTGTCCATTTTGAATTTTTGTGATAATTGAATAAATTCGCTTTTACGTAATAGTATACACTGTCGTATTTTGAGTTTTTTGTCCATTTTGAATTTTTGTGATAATTGAATAAATTCACTTTTAAGTAATAGTATACACTGTCACAATTTGAGTTTTTTGTCCATTTTGAATTTTTGTGATAATTGAATAAATTCACTTTTACGTCATAGTATACACTGTCGTATTTTGAGTTTTTTTGTCCATTTTGAATTTTTGTGATAATTGAATGAATTCACTTTTACGTAATAACATACACTGTCGTATTTTGAGTTTTTTTGTCCATTTTGAATTTTTGTGATAATTGAATAAATTCACTTTTACGTAATAGTATACACTGTTGTATTTTAAGTTTTTTGTCCATTTTGAATTTTTGTGATAATTGAATGAATTCATTTTAAAGTAATAGTATACACTGTCGTATTTTGAGTTTTTTGTCCATTTTGAATTTTTGTGATAATTGAATAAATTCACTTTTACGTAATAGTATACACTGTCGTATTTTGAGTTTTTTGTCCATTTTGAATTTTTGTGATAATTGAATGAATTCGATTTTACGTAATAGTATACACTGTCGTATTTTGAGTTTTTTTGTCCATTTTGAATTTTTGTGATAATTGAATGAATTCGCTTTTACGTAATAGTATACACTGTCGTATTTTGAGTTTTTTGTCCATTTTGAATTTTTGTGATAATTGAATAAATTCACTTTTAAGTAATAGTATACACTGTCACATTTTGAGTTTTTTGTCCATTTTGAATTTTTGTGATAATTGAATAAATTCACTTTTACGTAATAGTATACACTGTCGTATTTTGAGTTTTTTGTCCATTTTGAATTTTTGTGATAATTGAATGAATTCACTTTTACGTAATAGTATACACTGTCGTATTTTGAGTTTTTTTGTCCATTTTGAATTTTTGTGATAATTGAATAAATTCACTTTTACGTAATAGTATACACTGTCGTATTTTGAGATTTTTGTCCATTTTGAATTTTTTTGATAATTAAATACATTCACTTTTACGTAATAGTATACACTGTCGTGTATTGATTTTTTTTTATCAATTTTGAATTTTTGTGATAACTGAATGAATTCATTTTAAAGTAATAGTATACACTGTCGTATTTTGAGTTTTTTGTCCATTTTGAATTTTTGTGATAATTGAATAAATTCACTTTTACGTAATAGTATACAGTGTCATATTTTGAGTTTTTTGTCCATTTTGTATTTTTTTGATAATTGAATAAATTCACTTTTACATAATAGTATACACTGTCGTATTTTGAGTTTTTTGTCCATTTTGAATTTTTTTGATAATTGAATAAATTCACTTTTACGTAATAGTATACACTGTCATATTTAGTTTTTTTTTGTCCATTTTTTATTTTTTTTGTTAATTGAATGAATTCACTTTTACATAATAGTATACACTGTCGTATTTTGAGATTTTTGTCCATTTTGATTTTTTTTGATAATTAAATAAATTCACTTTTACGTAATAGTATACACTGTCGTATTTTGAGATTTTTGTCCATTTTGATTTTTTTGATAATTGAATAAATTCACTTTTACGTAATAGTATACACTGTCGTATTTTGAGTTTTTTGTCCATTTTGAATTTTTGTAATAATTGAATAAATTCACTTTTACGTAATGGTATACACTGTTGTATTTTGAGTTTTTTGTCCATTTTGAATTTTTGTGATAATTGAATAAATTCACTTTTACGTAATAGTATACACTGTCGAATTTTGAGTTTTTTGTCCATTTTGAATTTTTGTGATAATTGAATAAATTCACTTTTACGGAATAGTATACACTGTTGTATTTTGAGTTTTTTGTCCATTTTGAATTTTTGTGATAATTGAATAATTTCGCTTTTACGTCATAGTATACACTGTCGTATTTTGAGTTTTTTGTCCATTTTGAATTTTTGTGATAATTGAATGAATTCGATTTTACGTAATAGTATACACTGTCACATTTTGAGTTTTTTGTCCATTTTGAATTTTTGTATTAATTGAATAAATTCACTTTTACGTAATAGTATACACTGTCGTTTTTTGAGTTTTTTGTCCATTTTGAATTTTTGTGATAATTGAATAAATTCACTTTTACGTAATAGTATACACTGTTATATTTTGAGTTTTTTGTCAATTTTGAATTTTTTTTGATAATTGAATAAATTCGCTTTTACGTAATAGTATACACTGTCGTATTTTGAGATTTTTGTCCATTTTGAATTTTTGTGATAATTGAATAAATTCAGTTTTGCGTAATAGTATACACTGTCGTATTTTTAGATTTTTTTCCATTTTGAATTTTTGTGATAATTAAATACATTCACTTTTACGTAATAGTATACACTGTTGTATTTTAAGTTTTTTGTCCATTTTGAATTTTTGTGATAATTGAATGAATTCATTTTAAAGTAATAGTATACACTGTTGTATTTTGAGTTTTTTGTCCATTTAGAATTTTTGTGATAATTGAATAAATTCACTTTTACGTCATAGTATACACTGTCGTATTTTGAGTTTTTTGTCCATTTTGAATTTTTGTGATAATTGAATGAATTCGATTTTACGTAATAGTATACACTGTCGTATTTTGAGTTTTTTTGTCCATTTTGAATTTTTGTGATAATTGAATGAATTCGCTTTTACGTAATAGTATACACTGTCGTATTTTGAGTTTTTTGTCCATTTTGAATTTTTGTGATAATTGAATAAATTCACTTTTAAGTAATAGTATACACTGTCGTATTTTGAAATTTTTGTCCATTTTGAATTTTTGTGATAATTGAATAAATTCACTTTTAAGTAATAGTATACACTGTCACATTTTGAGTTTTTTGTCCATTTTGAATTTTTGTGATAATTGAATAAATTCACTTTTACGTAATAGTATACACTGTCGTTTTTTGAGTTTTTTGTCCATTTTGAATTTTTGTGATAATTGAATAAATTCACATTTACGTAATAGTATACACTGTCGTATTTAGAGATTTTTGTCCATTTTGAATTTTTGTGATAATTAAATACATTCACTTTTACGTAATAGTATACACTGTCGTGTATTGATTTTTTTTATCAATTTTGAATTTTTGTGATAACTGAATGAATTCATTTTAAAGTAATAGTATACACTGTCGTATTTTGAGTTTTTTGTCCATTTTGAATTTTTGTGATAATTGAATAAATTCACTTTTACGTAATAGTATAAACTGTCATATTTTGAGTTTTTTGTCCATTTTGAATTTTTGTGATAATTGAATAAATTCACTTTTACGTAATAGTATACACTGTCGTATTTTGAGATTTTTGTCCATTTTGAATTTTTTTGATAATTAAATACATTCACTTTTACGTAATAGTATACACTGTCGTGTATTGATTTTTTTTTATCAATTTTGAATTTTTGTGATAACTGAATGAATTCATTTTAAAGTAATAGTATACACTGTCGTATTTTGAGTTTTTTGTCCATTTTGAATTTTTGTGATAATTGAATAAATTCACTTTTACGTAATAGTATACACTGTCATATTTTGAGTTTTTTGTCCATTTTGTATTTTTTTGATAATTGAATAAATTCACTTTTACATAATAGTATACACTGTCGTATTTTGAGATTTTTGTCCATTTTGAATTTTTGTGATAATTGAATAAATTTACTTTTAGGTAATAGTATACAGTCATATTTTGAGTTTTTTGTCCATTCTGAATTTTTTTGATAATTGAATAAATTCACTTTTACGTAATAGTATACACTGTCATATTTAGGTTTTTTTTGTCCATTTTTTATTTTTATTGTTAATTGAATGAATTCACTTTTACATAATAGTATACACTGTCGTATTTTGAGATTTTTGTCCATTTTGATTTTTTTTGATAATTAAATAAATTCACTTTTACGTAATAGTATACACTGTCGTATTTTGAGTTTTTTGTCCATTTTGAATTTTTGTGATAATTGAATAAATTCACTTTTACGTAATAGTATACACTGTTGTATTTTGAGTTTTTTGTCCATTTTGAATTTTTGTAATAATTGAATAAATTCACTTTTACGTAATGGTATACACTGTTGTATTTTGAGTTTTTTGTCCATTTTGAATTTTTGTGATAATTGAATAAATTCACTTTTAGGTAATAGTATACACTGTCGTATTTTGAGTTTTTTTGTCCATTTTGAATTTTTGTGATAATTGAATAAATTCGCTTTTAGGTAATAGTATACACTGTCGTATTTTGAGATTTTTGTCCATTTTGAATTTTTGTGATAATTGAATAAATTCAGTTTTGCGTAATAGTATAAACTGTCATATTTTGAGTTTTTTGTCCATTTTGAATTTTTGTGATAATTGAATAAATTCACTTTTACGTAATAGTATACACTGTCGAATTTTGAGTTTTTTGTCCATTTTGAATTTTTGTGATAATTGAATAAATTCACTTTTACGTAATAGTATACACTGTTGTATTTTGAGTTTTTTGTCCATTTTGAATTTTTGTGATAATTGAATAAATTCACTTTTACGTCATAGTATACACTGTCGTATTTTGAGTTTTTTGTCCATTTTGAATTTTTGTGATAATTGAATGAATTCTATTTTACGTAATAGTATACACTGTCGTATTTTGAGTTTTTTTGTCCATTTTGAATTTTTAAGATAATTGAATAAATTCGCTTTTAGGTAATAGTATACACTGTCGTATTTTGAGATTTTTGTCCATTTTGAATTTTTGTGATAATTGAATAAATTCAGTTTTGCGTAATAGTATACACTGTCGTATTTTGAGATTTTTGTCCATTTTGAATTTTTGTGATAATTAAATACATTCACTTTTACGTAATAGTATACACTGTCGTGTATTGATTTTTTATCAATTTTGAATTTTTGTGATACTTGAATGAATTCATTTTTAAGTAATAGTATACACTGTCGTATTTTGAGTTTTTTGTCCATTTTGAATTTTTGTGATAATTGAATAAATTCACTTTTACGTATTAGTACACACTGTCGTATTTTGAGATTTTTGTCCATTTTCAATTTTTGTGATAATTAAATACATTCACTTTTACGTAATAGTATAAACTCCCGTGTATTGATTTTTTATCAATTTTGAATTTTTGTGATAATTGAATGAATTCATTTTAAAGTAATAGTATACACTGTCGTATTTTGAGTTTTTTGTCCATTTTGAATTTTTGTGATAATTGAATAAATTCACTTTTACGTCATAGTATACACTGTCGTATTTTGAGTTTTTTGTCCATTTTGAATTTTTGTGATAATTGAATGAATTCGATTTTACGTAATAGTATACACTGTCGTATTTTGAGTTTTTTGTCCATTTTGAATTTTTGTGATAATTGAATAAATTCACTTTTACGTAATAGTATAAACTGTCATATTTTGAGTTTTTTGTCCATTTTGAATTTTTTTGATAATTGAATAAATTCACTTTTATGTAAGAGTATACACTGTCATATTTTGAAATTTTAGTCCATTTTGAATTTTTGTGATAATTGAATAAATTCACTTTTACGTAATAGTATACACTGTCGTATTTTGAGATTTTTGTCCATTTTGAATTTTTGTGATAATTGAATAAATTCAGTTTTGCGTAATAGTATACACTGTCGTATTTTTAGATTTTTTTCCATTTTGAATTTTTGTGAAAATTAAATACATTCACTTTTACGTCATAGTATACACTGTCGTATTTTGAGTTTTTTGTCCATTTTGAATTTTTGTGATAACTGAATAAATTCACTTTTACGTAATAGTACACACTGTCATATTTTAAATTTTTTTGTCCATTTTGAATTTTTTTGATAATTGAATAAATTCACTTTTATGTAATAGTATACACTGTCGTATTTTGAGATTTTTGTCCATTTTGAATTTTTTTGATAATAGAATGAATTCACTTTTACATTATAGTATACACTGTCGTATTTTGAGATTTTTGTCCATTTAGAATTTTTGTGATAATCTAATAAATTCACTTTTACGTCATAGTATACACTGTCGTATTTTGAGTTTTTTGTCCATTTTGAATTTTTGTCATAATTGAATAAATTCACTTTTACGTAATAGTATACACTGTCATATTTTGAGTTTTTTGTCCATTTTGAGTTTTTTTAATAATTGAATAAATTCACTTTTATGTAATAGTATACACAGTCATATTTTGAGATTTTTGTCCATTTTGATTTTTTTTGATAATTAAATACATTCACTTTTACGTAATAGTATACACTGTCGTATTTTGAGATTTTTGTCCATTTTGATTTTTTTGATAATTGGATAAATTCACTTTTACGTAATAGTATACACTGTCGTATTTTGAGTTTTTTGTCCATTTTGAATTTTTGTAATAATTGAATAAATTCACTTTTACGTAATGGTATACACTGTTGTATTTTGAGTTTTTTGTCCATTTTGAATTTTTGTGATAATTGAATGAATTCACTTTTACGTAATAGTATACACTGTCGAATTTTGAATTTTTTTTTCCATTTTGAATTTTTGTGATAATTGAATAAATTCACTTTTACGTAATAGTATACACTGTTGTATTTTGAGTTTTTTGTCCATTTTGAATTTTTGTGATAATTGAATAAATTCGCTTTTAGGTAATAGTATACACTGTCGTATTTTGAGTTTTTTGTCCATTTTGAATTTTTGTGATAATTGAATAAATTCAGTTTTGCGTAATAGTATACACTGTCGTATTTTGAGATTTTTGTCCATTTTGAATTTTTGTGATAATTAAATACATTCACTTTTACGTAATAGTATACACTGTTGTGTATTGATTTTTTATCAATTTTGAATTTTTGTGATACTTGAATGAATTCATTTTTAAGTAATAGTATACACTGTCGTATTTTGAGTTTTTTGTCCATTTTGAATTTTTGTGATAATTGAATAAATTCACTTTTACGTATTAGTACACACTGTCGTATTTTGAGATTTTTGTCCATTTTCAATTTTTGTGATAATTAAATACATTCACTTTTACGTAATAGTATAAACTCTCGTGTATTGATTTTTTATCAATTTTGAATTTTTGTGATAATTGAATGAATTCATTTTAAAGTAATAGTATACACTGTCGTATTTTGAGTTTTTTGTCCATTTTGAATTTTTGTGATAATTGAATAAATTCACTTTTACGTCATAGTATACACTGTCGTATTTTGAGTTTTTTGTCCATTTTGAATTTTTGTGATAATTGAATGAATTCGATTTTACGTAATAGTATACACTGTCGTATTTTGAGTTTTTTGTCCTTTTTGAATTTTTGTGATAATTGAATAAATTCACTTTTACGTAATAGTATAAACTGTCATATTTTGAGTTTTTTGTCCATTTTGAATTTTTTTGATAATTGAATAAATTCACTTTTATGTAAGAGTATACACTGTCATATTTTGAAATTTTAGTCCATTTTGAATTTTTGTGATAATTGAATAAATTCACTTTTACGTAATAGTATACACTGTCGTATTTTGAGATTTTTGTCCATTTTGAATTTTTGTGATAATTGAATAAATTCAGTTTTGCGTAATAGTATACACTGTCGTATTTTTAGATTTTTTTCCATTTTGAATTTTTGTGAAAATTAAATACATTCACTTTTACGTCATAGTATACACTGTCGTAGTTTGAGTTTTTTGTCCATTTTGAATTTTTGTGATAACTGAATAAATTCACTTTTACGTAATAGTACACACTGTCATATTTTAAATTTTTTTGTCCATTTTGAATTTTTTTGATAATTGAATAAATTCACTTTTATGTAATAGTATACACTGTCGTATTTTGAGATTTTTGTCCATTTTGAATTTTTTTGATAATAGAATGAATTCACTTTTACATTATAGTATACACTGTCGTATTTTGAGATTTTTGTCCATTTAGAATTTTTGTGATAATCTAATAAATTCACTTTTACGTCATAGTATACACTGTCGTATTTTGAGTTTTTTGTCCATTTTGAATTTTTGTCATAATTGAATAAATTCACTTTTACGTAATAGTATACACTGTCATATTTTGAGTTTTTTGTCCATTTTGAGTTTTTTTAATAATTGAATAAATTCACTTTTATGTAATAGTATACACAGTCATATTTTGAGATTTTTGTCCATTTTGATTTTTTTTGATAATTAAATACATTCACTTTTACGTAATAGTATACACTGTCGTATTTTGAGATTTTTGTCCATTTTGATTTTTTTGATAATTGGATAAATTCACTTTTACGTAATAGTATACACTGTCGTATTTTGAGTTTTTTGTCCATTTTGAATTTTTGTAATAATTGAATAAATTCACTTTTACGTAATGGTATACACTGTTGTATTTTGAGTTTTTTGTCCATTTTGAATTTTTGTGATAATTGAATGAATTCACTTTTACGTAATAGTATACACTGTCGAATTTTGAATTTTTTTTTCCATTTTGAATTTTTGTGATAATTGAATAAATTCACTTTTACGTAATAGTATACACTGTTGTATTTTGAGTTTTTTGTCCATTTTGAATTTTTGTGATAATTGAATAAATTCGCTTTTAGGTAATAGTATACACTGTCGTATTTTGAGTTTTTTGTCCATTTTGAATTTTTGTGATAATTGAATAAATTCAGTTTTGCGTAATAGTATACACTGTCGTATTTTGAGATTTTTGTCCATTTTGAATTTTTGTGATAATTAAATACATTCACTTTTACGTAATAGTATACACTGTTGTGTATTGATTTTTTATCAATTTTGAATTTTTGTGATACTTGAATGAATTCATTTTTAAGTAATAGTATACACTGTCGTATTTTGAGTTTTTTGTCCATTTTGAATTTTTGTGATAATTGAATAAATTCACTTTTACGTATTAGTACACACTGTCGTATTTTGAGATTTTTGTCCATTTTCAATTTTTGTGATAATTAAATACATTCACTTTTACGTAATAGTATAAACTCTCGTGTATTGATTTTTTATCAATTTTGAATTTTTGTGATAATTGAATGAATTCATTTTAAAGTAATAGTATACACTGTCGTATTTTGAGTTTTTTGTCCATTTTGAATTTTTGTGATAATTGAATAAATTCACTTTTACGTCATAGTATACACTGTCGTATTTTGAGTTTTTTGTCCATTTTGAATTTTTGTGATAATTGAATGAATTCGATTTTACGTAATAGTATACACTGTCGTATTTTGAGTTTTTTGTCCATTTTGAATTTTTGTGATAATTGAATAAATTCACTTTTACGTAATAGTATAAACTGTCATATTTTGAGTTTTTTGTCCATTTTGAATTTTTTTGATAATTGAATAAATTCACTTTTATGTAAGAGTATACACTGTCATATTTTGAAATTTTAGTCCATTTTGAATTTTTGTGATAATTGAATAAATTCACTTTTACGTAATAGTATACACTGTCGTATTTTGAGATTTTTGTCCATTTTGAATTTTTGTGATAATTGAATAAATTCAGTTTTGCGTAATAGTATACACTGTCGTATTTTTAGATTTTTTTCCATTTTGAATTTTTGTGAAAATTAAATACATTCACTTTTACGTCATAGTATACACTGTCGTATTTTGAGTTTTTTGTCCATTTTGAATTTTTGTGATAACTGAATAAATTCACTTTTACGTAATAGTACACACTGTCATATTTTAAATTTTTTTGTCCATTTTGAATTTTTTTGATAATTGAATAAATTCACTTTTATGTAATAGTATACACTGTCGTATTTTGAGATTTTTGTCCATTTTGAATTTTTTTGATAATAGAATGAATTCACTTTTACATTATAGTATACACTGTCGTATTTTGAGATTTTTGTCCATTTAGAATTTTTGTGATAATCTAATAAATTCACTTTTACGTCATAGTATACACTGTCGTATTTTGAGTTTTTTGTCCATTTTGAATTTTTGTCATAATTGAATAAATTCACTTTTACGTAATAGTATACACTGTCATATTTTGAGTTTTTTGTCCATTTTGAGTTTTTTTAATAATTGAATAAATTCACTTTTATGTAATAGTATACACAGTCATATTTTGAGATTTTTGTCCATTTTGATTTTTTTTGATAATTAAATACATTCACTTTTACGTAATAGTATACACTGTCGTATTTTGAGATTTTTGTCCATTTTGATTTTTTTGATAATTGGATAAATTCACTTTTACGTAATAGTATACACTGTCGTATTTTGAGTTTTTTGTCCATTTTGAATTTTTGTAATAATTGAATAAATTCACTTTTACGTAATGGTATACACTGTTGTATTTTGAGTTTTTTGTCCATTTTGAATTTTTGTGATAATTGAATGAATTCACTTTTACGTAATAGTATACACTGTCGAATTTTGAATTTTTTTTTCCATTTTGAATTTTTGTGATAATTGAATAAATTCACTTTTACGTAATAGTATACACTGTTGTATTTTGAGTTTTTTGTCCATTTTGAATTTTTGTGATAATTGAATAAATTCGCTTTTAGGTAATAGTATACACTGTCGTATTTTGACTTTTTTGTCCATTTTGAATTTTTGTGATAATTGAATAAATTCACTTTTACGTATTAGTACACACTGTCGTATTTTGAGATTTTTGTCCATTTTCAATTTTTGTGATAATTAAATACATTCACTTTTACGTAATAGTATAAACTCTCGTGTATTGATTTTTTATCAATTTTGAATTTTTGTGATGATTGAATGAATTCATTTTAAAGTAATAGTATACACTGTCGTATTTTAAGTTTTTTGTCCATTTTGTATTTTTGTTATAATTGAATAAATTCGCTTTTACGTAATAGTATACACTGTTGTATTTTGAGTTTTTTGTCCATTTTGAATTTTTGTGATAATTGAATAAATTCGCTTTTAGGTAATAGTATACACTGTCGTATTTTGAGTTTTTTGTCCATTTTGAATTTTTGTGATAATTGAATAAATTCAGTTTTGCGTAATAGTATACACTGTCGTATTTTGAGATTTTTGTCCATTTTGAATTTTTGTGATAATTAAATACATTCACTTTTACGTAATAGTATACACTGTTGTGTATTGATTTTTTATCAATTTTGAATTTTTGTGATACTTGAATGAATTCATTTTTAAGTAATAGTATACACTGTCGTATTTTGAGTTTTTTGTCCATTTTGAATTTTTGTGATAATTGAATAAATTCACTTTTACGTATTAGTACACACTGTCGTATTTTGAGATTTTTGTCCATTTTCAATTTTTGTGATAATTAAATACATTCACTTTTACGTAATAGTATAAACTCTCGTGTATTGATTTTTTATCAATTTTGAATTTTTGTGATAATTGAATGAATTCATTTTAAAGTAATAGTATACACTGTCGTATTTTGAGTTTTTTGTCCATTTTGAATTTTTGTGATAATTGAATAAATTCACTTTTACGTCATAGTATACACTGTCGTATTTTGAGTTTTTTGTCCATTTTGAATTTTTGTGATAATTGAATGAATTCGATTTTACGTAATAGTATACACTGTCGTATTTTGAGTTTTTTGTCCATTTTGAATTTTTGTGATAATTGAATAAATTCACTTTTACGTAATAGTATAAACTGTCATATTTTGAGTTTTTTGTCCATTTTGAATTTTTTTGATAATTGAATAAATTCACTTTTATGTAAGAGTATACACTGTCATATTTTGAAATTTTAGTCCATTTTGAATTTTTGTGATAATTGAATAAATTCACTTTTACGTAATAGTATACACTGTCGTATTTTGAGATTTTTGTCCATTTTGAATTTTTGTGATAATTGAATAAATTCAGTTTTGCGTAATAGTATACACTGTCGTATTTTTAGATTTTTTTCCATTTTGAATTTTTGTGAAAATTAAATACATTCACTTTTACGTCATAGTATACACTGTCGTATTTTGAGTTTTTTGTCCATTTTGAATTTTTGTGATAACTGAATAAATTCACTTTTACGTAATAGTACACACTGTCATATTTTAAATTTTTTTGTCCATTTTGAATTTTTTTGATAATTGAATAAATTCACTTTTATGTAATAGTATACACTGTCGTATTTTGAGATTTTTGTCCATTTTGAATTTTTTTGATAATAGAATGAATTCACTTTTACATTATAGTATACACTGTCGTATTTTGAGATTTTTGTCCATTTAGAATTTTTGTGATAATCTAATAAATTCACTTTTACGTCATAGTATACACTGTCGTATTTTGAGTTTTTTGTCCATTTTGAATTTTTGTCATAATTGAATAAATTCACTTTTACGTAATAGTATACACTGTCATATTTTGAGTTTTTTGTCCATTTTGAGTTTTTTTAATAATTGAATAAATTCACTTTTATGTAATAGTATACACAGTCATATTTTGAGATTTTTGTCCATTTTGATTTTTTTTGATAATTAAATACATTCACTTTTACGTAATAGTATACACTGTCGTATTTTGAGATTTTTGTCCATTTTGATTTTTTTGATAATTGGATAAATTCACTTTTACGTAATAGTATACACTGTCGTATTTTGAGTTTTTTGTCCATTTTGAATTTTTGTAATAATTGAATAAATTCACTTTTACGTAATGGTATACACTGTTGTATTTTGAGTTTTTTGTCCATTTTGAATTTTTGTGATAATTGAATGAATTCACTTTTACGTAATAGTATACACTGTCGAATTTTGAATTTTTTTTTCCATTTTGAATTTTTGTGATAATTGAATAAATTCACTTTTACGTAATAGTATACACTGTTGTATTTTGAGTTTTTTGTCCATTTTGAATTTTTGTGATAATTGAATAAATTCGCTTTTAGGTAATAGTATACACTGTCGTATTTTGACTTTTTTGTCCATTTTGAATTTTTGTGATAATTGAATAAATTCACTTTTACGTATTAGTACACACTGTCGTATTTTGAGATTTTTGTCCATTTTCAATTTTTGTGATAATTAAATACATTCACTTTTACGTAATAGTATAAACTCTCGTGTATTGATTTTTTATCAATTTTGAATTTTTGTGATGATTGAATGAATTCATTTTAAAGTAATAGTATACACTGTCGTATTTTAAGTTTTTTGTCCATTTTGTATTTTTGTTATAATTGAATAAATTCGCTTTTACGTAATAGTATACACTGTCGTATTTTGAGATTTTTGTCCATTTTGAATTTTTGTGATAATTGAATAAATTCACTTTTACGTCATAGTATACACTGTCGTATTTTGAGTTTTTTTTTCCATTTTGAATTTTTGTGATAATTGAATGAATTCGATTTTACGTAATAGTATACACTGTCGTATTTTGAGTTTTTTTGTCCATTTTGAATTTTTGTGATAATTGAATAAATTCGCTTTTACGTAATAGTATACACTGTCGTATTTTGAGTTTTTTGTCCATTTTGAATTTTTGTGATAATTGAATAAATTCACTTTTAAGTAATAGTATACACTGTCACAATTTGAGTTTTTTGTCCATTTTGAATTTTTGTGATAATTGAATAAATTCACTTTTACGTCATAGTATACACTGTCGTATTTTGAGTTTTTTTGTCCATTTTGAATTTTTGTGATAATTGAATGAATTCACTTTTACGTAATAAAATACACTGTCGTATTTTGAGTTTTTTTGTCCATTTTGAATTTTTGTGATAATTGAATAAATTCACTTTTACGTAATAGTATACACTGTTGTATTTTAAGTTTTTTGTCCATTTTGAATTTTTGTGATAATTGAATGAATTCATTTTAAAGTAATAGTATACACTGTCGTATTTTGAGTTTTTTGTCCATTTTGATTTTTTGTGATAATTGAATAAATTCACTTTTACGTAATAGTATACACTGTCGTATTTTGAGTTTTTTGTCCATTTTGAATTTTTGTGATAATTGAATGAATTCGATTTTACGTAATAGTATACACTGTCGTATTTTGAGTTTTTTTGTCCATTTTGAATTTTTGTGATAATTGAATGAATTCGCTTTTACGTAATAGTATACACTGTCGTATTTTGAGTTTTTTGTCCATTTTGAATTTTTGTGATAATTGAATAAATTCACTTTTAAGTAATAGTATACACTGTCACATTTTGAGTTTTTTGTCCATTTTGAATTTTTGTGATAATTGAATAAATTCACTTTTACGTAATAGTATACACTGTCGTATTTTGAGTTTTTTGTCCATTTTGAATTTTTGTGATAATTGAATGAATTCACTTTTACGTAATAGTATACACTGTCGTATTTTGAGTTTTTTTGTCCATTTTGAATTTTTGTGATAATTGAATAAATTCACTTTTACGTAATAGTATACACTGTCGTATTTTGAGATTTTTGTCCATTTTGAATTTTTTTGATAATTAAATACATTCACTTTTACGTTATAGTATACACTGTCGTGTATTGATTTTTTTTTATCAATTTTGAATTTTTGTGATAACTGAATGAATTCATTTTAAAGTAATAGTATACACTGTCGTATTTTGAGTTTTTTGTCCATTTTGAATTTTTGTGATAATTGAATAAATTCACTTTTACGTAATAGTATACAGTGTCATATTTTGAGTTTTTTGTCCATTTTGTATTTTTTTGATAATTGAATAAATTCACTTTTACATAATAGTATACACTGTCGTATTTTGAGTTTTTTGTCCATTTTGAATTTTTTTGATAATTGAATAAATTCACTTTTACGTAATAGTATACACTGTCATATTTAGTTTTTTTTTGTCCATTTTTTATTTTTTTTGTTAATTGAATGAATTCACTTTTACATAATAGTATACACTGTCGTATTTTGAGATTTTTGTCCATTTTGATTTTTTTTGATAATTAAATAAATTCACTTTTACGTAATAGTATACACTGTCGTATTTTGAGATTTTTGTCCATTTTGATTTTTTTGATAATTGAATAAATTCACTTTTACGTAATAGTATACACTGTCGTATTTTGAGTTTTTTGTCCATTTTGAATTTTTGTAATAATTGAATAAATTCACTTTTACGTAATGGTATACACTGTTGTATTTTGAGTTTTTTGTCCATTTTGAATTTTTGTGATAATTGAATAAATTCACTTTTACGTAATAGTATACACTGTCGAATTTTGAGTTTTTTGTCCATTTTGAATTTTTGTGATAATTGAATAAATTCACTTTTACGGAATAGTATACACTGTTGTATTTTGAGTTTTTTGTCCATTTTGAATTTTTGTGATAATTGAATAATTTCGCTTTTACGTCATAGTATACACTGTCGTATTTTGAGTTTTTTGTCCATTTTGAATTTTTGTGATAATTGAATGAATTCGATTTTACGTAATAGTATACACTGTCACATTTTGAGTTTTTTGTCCATTTTGAATTTTTGTATTAATTGAATAAATTCACTTTTACGTAATAGTATACACTGTCGTTTTTTGAGTTTTTTGTCCATTTTGAATTTTTGTGATAATTGAATAAATTCACTTTTACGTAATAGTATACACTGTTATATTTTGAGTTTTTTGTCAATTTTGAATTTTTTTTGATAATTGAATAAATTCGCTTTTACGTAATAGTATACACTGTCGTATTTTGAGATTTTTGTCCATTTTGAATTTTTGTGATAATTGAATAAATTCAGTTTTGCGTAATAGTATACACTGTCGTATTTTTAGATTTTTTTCCATTTTGAATTTTTGTGATAATTAAATACATTCACTTTTACGTAATAGTATACACTGTTGTATTTTAAGTTTTTTGTCCATTTTGAATTTTTGTGATAATTGAATGAATTCATTTTAAAGTAATAGTATACACTGTTGTATTTTGAGTTTTTTGTCCATTTAGAATTTTTGTGATAATTGAATAAATTCACTTTTACGTCATAGTATACACTGTCGTATTTTGAGTTTTTTGTCCATTTTGAATTTTTGTGATAATTGAATGAATTCGATTTTACGTAATAGTATACACTGTCGTATTTTGAGTTTTTTTGTCCATTTTGAATTTTTGTGATAATTGAATGAATTCGCTTTTACGTAATAGTATACACTGTCGTATTTTGAGTTTTTTGTCCATTTTGAATTTTTGTGATAATTGAATAAATTCACTTTTAAGTAATAGTATACACTGTCACATTTTGAGTTTTTTGTCCATTTTGAATTTTTGTGATAATTGAATAAATTCACTTTTACGTCATAGTATACACTGTCACATTTTGAGTTTTTTGTCCATTTTGAATTTTTGTGATAATTGAATAAATTCACTTTTACGTAATAGTATACACTGTCGTATTTTGAAATTTTTGTCCATTTTGAATTTTTGTGATAATTGAATAAATTCACTTTTACGTAATAGTATACACTGTCGTATTTTGAAATTTTTGTCCATTTTGAATTTTTGTGATAATTGAATAAATTCACTTTTAAGTAATAGTATACACTGTCACATTTTGAGTTTTTTGTCCATTTTGAATTTTTGTGATAATTGAATAAATTCGCTTTTAGGTAATAGTATACACTGTCGTATTTTGACTTTTTTGTCCATTTTGAATTTTTGTGATAATTGAATAAATTCACTTTTACGTATTAGTACACACTGTCGTATTTAGAGATTTTTGTCCATTTTCAATTTTTGTGATAATTAAATACATTCACTTTTACGTAATAGTATAAACTCTCGTGTATTGATTTTTTATCAATTTTGAATTTTTGTGATGATTGAATGAATTCATTTTAAAGTAATAGTATACACTGTCGTATTTTAAGTTTTTTGTCCATTTTGTATTTTTGTTATAATTGAATAAATTCGCTTTTACGTAATAGTATACACTGTCGTATTTTGAGATTTTTGTCCATTTTGAATTTTTGTGATAATTGAATAAATTCACTTTTACGTCATAGTATACACTGTCGTATTTTGAGTTTTTTTTTCCATTTTGAATTTTTGTGATAATTGAATGAATTCGATTTTACGTAATAGTATACACTGTCGTATTTTGAGTTTTTTTGTCCATTTTGAATTTTTGTGATAATTGAATAAATTCGCTTTTACGTAATAGTATACACTGTCGTATTTTGAGTTTTTTGTCCATTTTGAATTTTTGTGATAATTGAATAAATTCACTTTTAAGTAATAGTATACACTGTCACAATTTGAGTTTTTTGTCCATTTTGAATTTTTGTGATAATTGAATAAATTCACTTTTACGTCATAGTATACACTGTCGTATTTTGAGTTTTTTTGTCCATTTTGAATTTTTGTGATAATTGAATGAATTCACTTTTACGTAATAACATACACTGTCGTATTTTGAGTTTTTTTGTCCATTTTGAATTTTTGTGATAATTGAATAAATTCACTTTTACGTAATAGTATACACTGTTGTATTTTAAGTTTTTTGTCCATTTTGAATTTTTGTGATAATTGAATGAATTCATTTTAAAGTAATAGTATACACTGTCGTATTTTGAGTTTTTTGTCCATTTTGAATTTTTGTGATAATTGAATAAATTCACTTTTACGTAATAGTATACACTGTCGTATTTTGAGTTTTTTGTCCATTTTGAATTTTTGTGATAATTGAATGAATTCGATTTTACGTAATAGTATACACTGTCGTATTTTGAGTTTTTTTGTCCATTTTGAATTTTTGTGATAATTGAATGAATTCGCTTTTACGTAATAGTATACACTGTCGTATTTTGAGTTTTTTGTCCATTTTGAATTTTTGTGATAATTGAATAAATTCACTTTTAAGTAATAGTATACACTGTCACATTTTGAGTTTTTTGTCCATTTTGAATTTTTGTGATAATTGAATAAATTCACTTTTACGTAATAGTATACACTGTCGTATTTTGAGTTTTTTGTCCATTTTGAATTTTTGTGATAATTGAATGAATTCACTTTTACGTAATAGTATACACTGTCGTATTTTGAGTTTTTTTGTCCATTTTGAATTTTTGTGATAATTGAATAAATTCACTTTTACGTAATAGTATACACTGTCGTATTTTGAGATTTTTGTCCATTTTGAATTTTTTTGATAATTAAATACATTCACTTTTACGTAATAGTATACACTGTCGTGTATTGATTTTTTTTTATCAATTTTGAATTTTTGTGATAACTGAATGAATTCATTTTAAAGTAATAGTATACACTGTCGTATTTTGAGTTTTTTGTCCATTTTGAATTTTTGTGATAATTGAATAAATTCACTTTTACGTAATAGTATACAGTGTCATATTTTGAGTTTTTTGTCCATTTTGTATTTTTTTGATAATTGAATAAATTCACTTTTACATAATAGTATACACTGTCGTATTTTGAGTTTTTTGTCCATTTTGAATTTTTTTGATAATTGAATAAATTCACTTTTACGTAATAGTATACACTGTCATATTTAGTTTTTTTTTGTCCATTTTTTATTTTTTTTGTTAATTGAATGAATTCACTTTTACATAATAGTATACACTGTCGTATTTTGAGATTTTTGTCCATTTTGATTTTTTTTGATAATTAAATAAATTCACTTTTACGTAATAGTATACACTGTCGTATTTTGAGATTTTTGTCCATTTTGATTTTTTTGATAATTGAATAAATTCACTTTTACGTAATAGTATACACTGTCGTATTTTGAGTTTTTTGTCCATTTTGAATTTTTGTAATAATTGAATAAATTCACTTTTACGTAATGGTATACACTGTTGTATTTTGAGTTTTTTGTCCATTTTGAATTTTTGTGATAATTGAATAAATTCACTTTTACGTAATAGTATACACTGTCGAATTTTGAGTTTTTTGTCCATTTTGAATTTTTGTGATAATTGAATAAATTCACTTTTACGGAATAGTATACACTGTTGTATTTTGAGTTTTTTGTCCATTTTGAATTTTTGTGATAATTGAATAATTTCGCTTTTACGTCATAGTATACACTGTCGTATTTTGAGTTTTTTGTCCATTTTGAATTTTTGTGATAATTGAATGAATTCGATTTTACGTAATAGTATACACTGTCACATTTTGAGTTTTTTGTCCATTTTGAATTTTTGTATTAATTGAATAAATTCACTTTTACGTAATAGTATACACTGTCGTATTTTGAAATTTTTGTCCATTTTGAATTTTTGTGATAATTGAATAAATTCACTTTTAAGTAATAGTATACACTGTCACATTTTGAGTTTTTTGTCCATTTTGAATTTTTGTGATAATTGAATAAATTCACTTTTACGTAATAGTATACACTGTCGTTTTTTGAGTTTTTTGTCCATTTTGAATTTTTGTGATAATTGAATAAATTCACATTTACGTAATAGTATACACTGTCGTATTTAGAGATTTTTGTCCATTTTGAATTTTTGTGATAATTAAATACATTCACTTTTACGTAATAGTATACACTGTCGTGTATTGATTTTTTTTTATCAATTTTGAATTTTTGTGATAACTGAATGAATTCATTTTAAAGTAATAGTATACACTGTCGTATTTTGAGTTTTTTGTCCATTTTGAATTTTTGTGATAATTGAATAAATTCACTTTTACGTAATAGTATACACTGTCATATTTTGAGTTTTTTGTCCATTTTGTATTTTTTTGATAATTGAATAAATTCACTTTTACATAATAGTATACACTGTCGTATTTTGAGATTTTTGTCCATTTTGAATTTTTGTGATAATTGAATAAATTTACTTTTAGGTAATAGTATACAGTCATATTTTGAGTTTTTTGTCCATTCTGAATTTTTTTGATAATTGAATAAATTCACTTTTACGTAATAGTATACACTGTCATATTTAGGTTTTTTTTGTCCATTTTTTATTTTTATTGTTAATTGAATGAATTCACTTTTACATAATAGTATACACTGTCGTATTTTGAGATTTTTGTCCATTTTGATTTTTTTTGATAATTAAATAAATTCACTTTTACGTAATAGTATACACTGTCGTATTTTGAGTTTTTTGTCCATTTTGAATTTTTGTGATAATTGAATAAATTCACTTTTACGTAATAGTATACACTGTTGTATTTTGAGTTTTTTGTCCATTTTGAATTTTTGTGATAATTGAATAAATTCAGTTTTGCGTAATAGTATAAACTGTCATATTTTGAGTTTTTTGTCCATTTTGAATTTTTGTGATAATTGAATAAATTCACTTTTACGTAATAGTATACACTGTCGAATTTTGAGTTTTTTGTCCATTTTGAATTTTTGTGATAATTGAATAAATTCACTTTTACGTAATAGTATACACTGTTGTATTTTGAGTTTTTTGTCCATTTTGAATTTTTGTGATAATTGAATAAATTCACTTTTACGTCATAGTATACACTGTCGTATTTTGAGTTTTTTGTCCATTTTGAATTTTTGTGATAATTGAATGAATTCTATTTTACGTAATAGTATACACTGTCGTATTTTGAGTTTTTTTGTCCATTTTGAATTTTTAAGATAATTGAATAAATTCACTTTTAGGTAATAGTATACACTGTCGTATTTTGAGATTTTTGTCCATTTTGAATTTTTGTGATAATTGAATAAATTCAGTTTTGCGTAATAGTATACACTGTCGTATTTTGAGATTTTTGTCCATTTTGAATTTTTGTGATAATTAAATACATTCACTTTTACGTAATAGTATACACTGTCGTGTATTGATTTTTTATCAATTTTGAATTTTTGTGATACTTGAATGAATTCATTTTTAAGTAATAGTATACACTGTCGTATTTTGAGTTTTTTGTCCATTTTGAATTTTTGTGATAATTGAATAAATTCACTTTTACGTATTAGTACACACTGTCGTATTTTGAGATTTTTGTCCATTTTCAATTTTTGTGATAATTAAATACATTCACTTTTACGTAATAGTATAAACTCCCGTGTATTGATTTTTTATCAATTTTGAATTTTTGTGATAATTGAATGAATTCATTTTAAAGTAATAGTATACACTGTCGTATTTTGAGTTTTTTGTCCATTTTGAATTTTTGTGATAATTGAATAAATTCACTTTTACGTCATAGTATACACTGTCGTATTTTGAGTTTTTTGTCCATTTTGAATTTTTGTGATAATTGAATGAATTCGATTTTACGTAATAGTATACACTGTCGTATTTTGAGTTTTTTGTCCATTTTGAATTTTTGTGATAATTGAATAAATTCACTTTTACGTAATAGTATAAACTGTCATATTTTGAGTTTTTTGTCCATTTTGAATTTTTTTGATAATTGAATAAATTCACTTTTATGTAAGAGTATACACTGTCATATTTTGAAATTTTAGTCCATTTTGAATTTTTGTGATAATTGAATAAATTCACTTTTACGTAATAGTATACACTGTCGTATTTTGAGATTTTTGTCCATTTTGAATTTTTGTGATAATTGAATAAATTCAGTTTTGCGTAATAGTATACACTGTCGTATTTTTAGATTTTTTTCCATTTTGAATTTTTGTGAAAATTAAATACATTCACTTTTACGTCATAGTATACACTGTCGTATTTTGAGTTTTTTGTCCATTTTGAATTTTTGTGATAACTGAATAAATTCACTTTTACGTAATAGTACACACTGTCATATTTTAAATTTTTTTGTCCATTTTGAATTTTTTTGATAATTGAATAAATTCACTTTTATGTAATAGTATACACTGTCGTATTTTGAGATTTTTGTCCATTTTGAATTTTTTTGATAATAGAATGAATTCACTTTTACATTATAGTATACACTGTCGTATTTTGAGATTTTTGTCCATTTAGAATTTTTGTGATAATCTAATAAATTCACTTTTACGTCATAGTATACACTGTCGTATTTTGAGTTTTTTGTCCATTTTGAATTTTTGTCATAATTGAATAAATTCACTTTTACGTAATAGTATACACTGTCATATTTTGAGTTTTTTGTCCATTTTGAGTTTTTTTAATAATTGAATAAATTCACTTTTATGTAATAGTATACACAGTCATATTTTGAGATTTTTGTCCATTTTGATTTTTTTTGATAATTAAATACATTCACTTTTACGTAATAGTATACACTGTCGTATTTTGAGATTTTTGTCCATTTTGATTTTTTTGATAATTGGATAAATTCACTTTTACGTAATAGTATACACTGTCGTATTTTGAGTTTTTTGTCCATTTTGAATTTTTGTAATAATTGAATAAATTCACTTTTACGTAATGGTATACACTGTTGTATTTTGAGTTTTTTGTCCATTTTGAATTTTTGTGATAATTGAATGAATTCACTTTTACGTAATAGTATACACTGTCGAATTTTGAATTTTTTTTTCCATTTTGAATTTTTGTGATAATTGAATAAATTCACTTTTACGTAATAGTATACACTGTTGTATTTTGAGTTTTTTGTCCATTTTGAATTTTTGTGATAATTGAATAAATTCGCTTTTAGGTAATAGTATACACTGTCGTATTTTGAGTTTTTTGTCCATTTTGAATTTTTGTGATAATTGAATAAATTCAGTTTTGCGTAATAGTATACACTGTCGTATTTTGAGATTTTTGTCCATTTTGAATTTTTGTGATAATTAAATACATTCACTTTTACGTAATAGTATACACTGTTGTGTATTGATTTTTTATCAATTTTGAATTTTTGTGATACTTGAATGAATTCATTTTTAAGTAATAGTATACACTGTCGTATTTTGAGTTTTTTGTCCATTTTGAATTTTTGTGATAATTGAATAAATTCACTTTTACGTATTAGTACACACTGTCGTATTTTGAGATTTTTGTCCATTTTCAATTTTTGTGATAATTAAATACATTCACTTTTACGTAATAGTATAAACTCTCGTGTATTGATTTTTTATCAATTTTGAATTTTTGTGATAATTGAATGAATTCATTTTAAAGTAATAGTATACACTGTCGTATTTTGAGTTTTTTGTCCATTTTGAATTTTTGTGATAATTGAATAAATTCACTTTTACGTCATAGTATACACTGTCGTATTTTGAGTTTTTTGTCCATTTTGAATTTTTGTGATAATTGAATGAATTCGATTTTACGTAATAGTATACACTGTCGTATTTTGAGTTTTTTGTCCATTTTGAATTTTTGTGATAATTGAATAAATTCACTTTTACGTAATAGTATAAACTGTCATATTTTGAGTTTTTTGTCCATTTTGAATTTTTTTGATAATTGAATAAATTCACTTTTATGTAAGAGTATACACTGTCATATTTTGAAATTTTAGTCCATTTTGAATTTTTGTGATAATTGAATAAATTCACTTTTACGTAATAGTATACACTGTCGTATTTTGAGATTTTTGTCCATTTTGAATTTTTGTGATAATTGAATAAATTCAGTTTTGCGTAATAGTATACACTGTCGTATTTTTAGATTTTTTTCCATTTTGAATTTTTGTGAAAATTAAATACATTCACTTTTACGTCATAGTATACACTGTCGTATTTTGAGTTTTTTGTCCATTTTGAATTTTTGTGATAACTGAATAAATTCACTTTTACGTAATAGTACACACTGTCATATTTTAAATTTTTTTGTCCATTTTGAATTTTTTTGATAATTGAATAAATTCACTTTTATGTAATAGTATACACTGTCGTATTTTGAGATTTTTGTCCATTTTGAATTTTTTTGATAATAGAATGAATTCACTTTTACATTATAGTATACACTGTCGTATTTTGAGATTTTTGTCCATTTAGAATTTTTGTGATAATCTAATAAATTCACTTTTACGTCATAGTATACACTGTCGTATTTTGAGTTTTTTGTCCATTTTGAATTTTTGTCATAATTGAATAAATTCACTTTTACGTAATAGTATACACTGTCATATTTTGAGTTTTTTGTCCATTTTGAGTTTTTTTAATAATTGAATAAATTCACTTTTATGTAATAGTATACACAGTCATATTTTGAGATTTTTGTCCATTTTGATTTTTTTTGATAATTAAATACATTCACTTTTACGTAATAGTATACACTGTCGTATTTTGAGATTTTTGTCCATTTTGATTTTTTTGATAATTGGATAAATTCACTTTTACGTAATAGTATACACTGTCGTATTTTGAGTTTTTTGTCCATTTTGAATTTTTGTAATAATTGAATAAATTCACTTTTACGTAATGGTATACACTGTTGTATTTTGAGTTTTTTGTCCATTTTGAATTTTTGTGATAATTGAATGAATTCACTTTTACGTAATAGTATACACTGTCGAATTTTGAATTTTTTTTTCCATTTTGAATTTTTGTGATAATTGAATAAATTCACTTTTACGTAATAGTATACACTGTTGTATTTTGAGTTTTTTGTCCATTTTGAATTTTTGTGATAATTGAATAAATTCGCTTTTAGGTAATAGTATACACTGTCGTATTTTGAGTTTTTTGTCCATTTTGAATTTTTGTGATAATTGAATAAATTCAGTTTTGCGTAATAGTATACACTGTCGTATTTTGAGATTTTTGTCCATTTTGAATTTTTGTGATAATTAAATACATTCACTTTTACGTAATAGTATACACTGTTGTGTATTGATTTTTTATCAATTTTGAATTTTTGTGATACTTGAATGAATTCCTTTTTAAGTAATAGTATACACTGTCGTATTTTGAGTTTTTTGTCCATTTTGAATTTTTGTGATAATTGAATAAATTCACTTTTACGTATTAGTACACACTGTCGTATTTTGAGATTTTTGTCCATTTTCAATTTTTGTGATAATTAAATACATTCACTTTTACGTAATAGTATAAACTCTCGTGTATTGATTTTTTATCAATTTTGAATTTTTGTGATGATTGAATGAATTCATTTTAAAGTAATAGTATACACAGTCATATTTTGAGATTTTTGTCCATTTTGATTTTTTTTGATAATTAAATACATTCACTTTTACGTAATAGTATACACTGTCGTATTTTGAGATTTTTGTCCATTTTGATTTTTTTGATAATTGAATAAATTCACTTTTACGTAATAGTATACACTGTCGTATTTTGAGTTTTTTGTCCATTTTGAATTTTTGTAATAATTGAATAAATTCACTTTTACGTAATGGTATACACTTTTGTATTTTGAGTTTTTTGTCCATTTTGAATTTTTGTGATAATTGAATGAATTCACTTTTACGTAATAGTATACACTGTCGAATTTTGAGTTTTTTGTCCATTTTGAATTTTTGTGATAATTGAATAAATTCACTTTTACGTAATAGTATACACTGTCGTATTTTGAGTTTTTTGTCCATTTTGAATTTTTGTAATAATTGAATAAATTCACTTTTACGTAATGGTATACACTTTTGTATTTTGAGTTTTTTGTCCATTTTGAATTTTTGTGATAATTGAATGAATTCACTTTTACGTAATAGTATACACTGTCGAATTTTGAGTTTTTTGTCCATTTTGAATTTTTGTGATAATTGAATAAATTCACTTTTACGTAATAGTATACACTGTTGTATTTTGAGTTTTTTGTCCATTTTGAATTTTTGTGATAATTGAATAAATTCACTTTTACGTCATAGTATACACTGTCGTATTTTGAGTTTTTTGTCCATTTTGAATTTTTGTGATAATTGAATGAATTCGATTTTACGTAATAGTATACACTGTCGTATTTTGAGTTTTTTTGTCCATTTTGAATTTTTGTGATAATTGAATAAATTCGCTTTTAGGTAATAGTATACACTGTCGTATTTTGAGTTTTTTGTCCATTTTGAATTTTTGTGATAATTGAATAAATTCAGTTTTGCGTAATAGTATACACTGTCGTATTTTGAGATTTTTGTCCATTTTGAATTTTTGTGATAATTAAATACATTCACTTTTACGTAATAGTATACACTGTCGTGTATTGATTTTTTATCAATTTTGAATTTTTGTGATACTTGAATGAATTCATTTTTAAGTAATAGTATACACTGTCGTATTTTGAGTTTTTTGTCCATTTTGAATTTTTGTGATAATTGAATAAATTCACTTTTACGTATTAGTACACACTGTCGTATTTTGAGATTTTTGTCCATTTTCAATTTTTGTGATAATTAAATACATTCACTTTTACGTAATAGTATAAACTCTCGTGTATTGATTTTTTATAAATTTTGAATTTTTGTGATGATTGAATGAATTCATTTTAAATAGTATACACTGTCGTATTTTGAGTTTTTTGTCCATTTTGAATTTTTGTGATAATTGAATAAATTCAGTTTTGCGTAATAGTATACACTGTCGTATTTTGAGATTTTTGTCCATTTTGAATTTTTGTGATAATTAAATACATTCACTTTTACGTAATAGTATACACTGTCGTGTATTGATTTTTTATCAATTTTGAATTTTTGTGATACTTGAATGAATTCATTTTTAAGTAATAGTATACACTGTCGTATTTTGAGTTTTTTGTCCATTTTGAATTTTTGTGATAATTGAATAAATTCACTTTTACGTATTAGTACACACTGTCGTATTTTGAGATTTTTGTCCATTTTCAATTTTTGTGATAATTAAATACATTCACTTTTACGTAATAGTATAAACTCTCGTGTATTGATTTTTTATAAATTTTGAATTTTTGTGATGATTGAATGAATTCATTTTAAAGTAATAGTATACACTGTCGTATTTTGAGTTTTTTGTCCATTTTGAATTTTTGTGATAATTGAATAAATTCGCTTTTACGTAATTGTATACACTGTCGTATTTTGAGATTTTTGTCCATTTTGAATTTTTGTGATAATTGAATAAATTCACTTTTACGTCATAGTATACACTGTCGTATTTTGAGTTTTTTTTCCATTTTGAATTTTTGTGATAATTGAATGAATTCGATTTTACGTAATAGTATACACTGTTGTATTTTGAGTTTTTTTGTCCATTTTGAATTTTTGTGATAATTGAATAAATTCGCTTTTACGTAATAGTATACACTGTCGTATTTTGAGTTTTTTGTCCATTTTGAATTTTTGTGATAATTGAATAAATTCACTTTTAAGTAATAGTATACACTGTCACATTTTGAGTTTTTTGTCCATTTTGAATTTTTGTGATAATTGAATAAATTCACTTTTACGTCATAGTATACACTGTCGTATTTTGAGTTTTTTGTCCATTTTGAATTTTTGTGATAATTGAATGAATTCACTTTTACGTAATAGTATACACTGTCGTATTTTGAGTTTTTTTGTCCATTTTGAATTTTTGTGATAATTGAATAAATTCACTTTTAAGTAATAGCATACACTGTCACATTTTGAGTTTTTTGTCCATTTTGAATTTTTGTGATAATTGAATAAATTCACTTTTACGTCATAGTATACACTGTCGTATTTTGAGTTTTTTGTCCATTTTGAATTTTTGTGATAATTGAATGAATTCACTTTTACGTAATAGTATACACTGTCGTATTTTGAGTTTTTTTGTCCATTTTGAATTTTTGTGATAATTGAATAAATTCACTTTTACGTAATAGTATACACTGTTGTATTTTGAGTTTTTTGTCCATTTTGAATTTTTGTGATAATTGAATGAATTCATTTTAAAGTAATAGTATACACTGTCGTATTTTGAGTTTTTTGTCCATTTTGAATTTTTGTGATAATTGAATAAATTCACTTTTACGTCATAGTATACACTGTCGTATTTTGAGTTTTTTGTCCATTTTGAATTTTTGTGATAATTGAATGAATTCGATTTTACGTAATAGTATACACTGTCGTATTTTGAGTTTTTTTGTCCATTTTGAATTTTTGTGATAATTGAATAAATTCGCTTTTACGTAATAGTATACACTGTCGTATTTTGAGTTTTTTGTCCATTTTGAATTTTTGTGATAATTGAATAAATTCACTTTTAAGTAATAGTATACACTGTCACATTTTGAGTTTTTTGTCCATTTTGAATTTTTGTGATAATTGAATAAATTCACTTTTACGTCATAGTATACACTGTCGTATTTTGAGTTTTTTGTCCATTTTGAATTTTTGTGATAATTGAATAAATTCACTTTTACGTAATAGTATACACTGTCGTTTTTTGAGTTTTTTGTCCATTTTGAATTTTTGTGATAATTGAATAAATTCACTTTTACGTAATAGTATACACTGTCACATTTTGAGTTTTTTGTCCATTTTGAATTTTTGTGATAATTGAATAAATTCACTTTTACGTAATAGTATACACTGTCGTTTTTTGAGTTTTTTGTCCATTTTGAATTTTTGTGATAATTGAATAAATTCACATTTACGTAATAGTATACACTGTCGTATTTTGAGATTTTTGTCCATTTTGAATTTTTTTGATAATTAAATACATTCACTTTTACGTAATAGTATACACTGTCGTGTATTGATTTTTTTATCAATTTTGAATTTTTGTGATAACTGAATGAATTCATTTTAAAGTAATAGTATACACTGTCGTATTTTGAGTTTTTTGTCCATTTTGAATTTTTGTGATAATTGAATAAATTCACTTTTACGTCATAGTATACACTGTCATATTTTGAGTTTTTTGTCCATTTTGAATTTTTTTAATAATTGAATAAATTCACTTTTATGTAATAGTATACACAGTCATTTTTTGAGATTTTTGTCCATTTTGATTTTTTTTTGATAATTAAATACATTCACTTTTACGTAATAGTATACACTGTCGTATTTTGAGATTTTTGTCCATTTTGATTTTTTTGATAATTGAATAAATTCACTTTTACGTAATAGTATACACTGTCGTATTTTGAGTTTTTTGTCCATTTTGAATTTTTGTGATAATTGAATGAATTCGATTTTACGTAATAGTATACACTGTCGTATTTTGAGTTTTTTTGTCCATTTTGAATTTTTGTGATAATTGAATAAATTCGCTTTTAGGTAATAGTATACACTGTCGTATTTTGAGTTTTTTGTCCATTTTGAATTTTTGTGATAATTGAATAAATTCAGTTTTGCGTAATAGTATACACTGTCGTATTTTGAGATTTTTGTCCATTTTGAATTTTTGTGATAATTAAATACATTCACTTTTACGTAATAGTATACACTGTCTTGTATTTATTTTTTATCAATTTTGAATTTTTGTGATACTTGAATGAATTCATTTTTAAGTAATAGTATACACTGTCGTATTTTGAGTTTTTTGTCCATTTTGAATTTTTGTGATAATTGAATAAATTCACTTTTACGTATTAGTACACACTGTCGTATTTTGAGATTTTTGTCCATTTTCAATTTTTGTGATAATTAAATACATTCACTTTTACGTAATAGTATAAACTCTCGTGTATTGATTTTTTATCAATTTTGAATTTTTGTGATGATTGAATGAATTCATTTTAAAGTAATAGTATACACTGTCGTATTTTAAGTTTTTTGTCCATTTTGAATTTTTGTTATAATTGAATAAATTCGCTTTTACGTAATAGTATACACTGTCGTATTTTGAGATTTTTGTCCATTTTGAATTTTTGTGATAATTGAATAAATTCACTTTTACGTCATAGTATACACTGTCGTATTTTGAGTTTTTTTTTCCATTTTGAATTTATGTGATAATTGAATGAATTCGATTTTACGTAATAGTATACACTGTCGTATTTTGAGTTTTTTTGTCCATTTTGAATTTTTGTGATAATTGAATAGATTCGCTTTTACGTAATAGTATACACTGTCGTATTTTGAGTTTTTTGTCCATTTTGAATTTTTGTGATAATTGAATAAATTCACTTTTAAGTAATAGTATACACTGTCACAATTTGAGTTTTTTGTCCATTTTGAATTTTTGTGATAATTGAATAAATTCACTTTTACGTCATAGTATACACTGTCGTATTTTGAGTTTTTTTGTCCATTTTGAATTTTTGTGATAATTGAATAAATTCACTTTTACGTAATAGTATACACTGTTGTATTTTAAGTTTTTTGTCCATTTTGAATTTTTGTGATAATTGAATGAATTCATTTTAAAGTAATAGTATACACTGTCGTATTTTGAGTTTTTTGTCCATTTTGAATTTTTGTGATAATTGAATAAATTCACTTTTACGTAATAGTATACACTGTCGTATTTTGAGTTTTTTGTCCATTTTGAATTTTTGTGATAATTGAATGAATTCGATTTTACGTAATAGTATACACTGTCGTATTTTGAGTTTTTTTGTCCATTTTGAATTTTTGTGATAATTGAATGAATTCGCTTTTACGTAATAGTATACACTGTCGTATTTTGAGTTTTTTGTCCATTTTGAATTTTTGTGATAATTGAATAAATTCACTTTTAAGTAATAGTATACACTGTCACATTTTGAGTTTTTTGTCCATTTTGAATTTTTGTGATAATTGAATAAATTCACTTTTACGTAATAGTATACACTGTCGTATTTTGAGTTTTTTGTCCATTTTGAATTTTTGTGATAATTGAATGAATTCACTTTTACGTAATAGTATACACTGTCGTATTTTGAGTTTTTTTGTCCATTTTGAATTTTTGTGATAATTGAATAAATTCACTTTTACGTAATAGTATACACTGTCGTATTTTGAGATTTTTGTCCATTTTGAATTTTTTTGATAATTAAATACATTCACTTTTACGTAATAGTATACACTGTCGTGTATTGATTTTTTTTTTATCAATTTTGAATTTTTGTGATAACTGAATGAATTCATTTTAAAGTAATAGTATACACTGTCGTATTTTGAGTTTTTTGTCCATTTTGAATTTTTGTGATAATTAAATAAATTCACTTTTACGTAATAGTATACAGTGTCATATTTTGAGTTTTTTGTCCATTTTGTATTTTTTTGATAATTGAATAAATTCACTTTTACATAATAGTATACACTGTCGTATTTTGAGTTTTTTGTCCATTTTGAATTTTTTTGATAATTGAATAAATTCACTTTTACGTAATAATATACACTGTCATATTTAGTTTTTTTTGTCCATTTTTTATTTTTTTTGTTAATTGAATGAATTCACTTTTACATAATAGTATACACTGTCGTATTTTGAGATTTTTGTCCATTTTGATTTTTTTTGATAATTAAATAAATTCACTTTTACGTAATAGTATACACTGTCGTATTTTGAGATTTTTGTCCATTTTGATTTTTTTGATAATTGAATAAATTCACTTTTACGTAATAGTATACACTGTCGTATTTTGAGTTTTTTGTCCATTTTGAATTTTTGTAATAATTGAATAAATTCACTTTTACGTAATGGTATACACTGTTGTATTTTGAGTTTTTTGTCCATTTTGAATTTTTGTGATAATTGAATAAATTCACTTTTACGTAATAGTATACACTGTCGAATTTTGAGTTTTTTGTCCATTTTGAATTTTTGTGATAATTGAATAAATTCACTTTTACGGAATAGTATACACTGTTGTATTTTGAGTTTTTTGTCCATTTTGAATTTTTGTGATAATTGAATAATTTCGCTTTTACGTCATAGTATACACTGTCGTATTTTGAGTTTTTTGTCCATTTTGAATTTTTGTGATAATTGAATGAATTCGATTTTACGTAATAGTATACACTGTCACATTTTGAGTTTTTTGTCCATTTTGAATTTTTGTATTAATTGAATAAATTCACTTTTACGTAATAGTATACACTGTCGTTTTTTGAGTTTTTTGTCCATTTTGAATTTTTGTGATAATTGAATAAATTCACTTTTACGTAATAGTATACACTGTTATATTTTGAGTTTTTTGTCAATTTTGAATTTTTTTTGATAATTGAATAAATTCGCTTTTACGTAATAGTATACACTGTCGTATTTTGAGATTTTTGTCCATTTTGAATTTTTGTGATAATTGAATAAATTCAGTTTTGCGTAATAGTATACACTGTCGTATTTTTAGATTTTTTTCCATTTTGAATTTTTGTGATAATTAAATACATTCACTTTTACGTAATAGTATACACTGTTGTATTTTAAGTTTTTTGTCCATTTTGAATTTTTGTGATAATTGAATGAATTCATTTTAAAGTAATAGTATACACTGTCGTATTTTGAGTTTTTTGTCCATTTTGAATTTTTGTGATAATTGAATAAATTCACTTTTACGTCATAGTATACACTGTCGTATTTTGAGTTTTTTGTCCATTTTGAATTTTTGTGATAATTGGATGAATTCGATTTTACGTAATAGTATACACTGTCGTATTTTGAGTTTTTTTGTCCATTTTGAATTTTTGTGATAATTGAATGAATTTTCTTTTACGTAATAGTATACACTGTCGTATTTTGAGTTTTTTGTCCATTTTGAATTTTTGTGATAATTGAATAAATTCACTTTTAAGTAATAGTATACACTGTCACATTTTGAGTTTTTTGTCCATTTTGAATTTTTGTGATAATTGAATAAATTCACTTTTACGTCATAGTATACACTGTCGTATTTTGAGTTTTTTGTCCATTTTGAATTTTTGTGATAATTGAATGAATTCACTTTTACGTAATAGTATACACTGTCGTATTTTGAGTTTTTTTGTCCATTTTGAATTTTTGTGATAATTGAATAAATTCACTTTTACGTAATAGTATACACTGTCGTATTTTGAAATTTTTGTCCATTTTGAATTTTTGTGATAATTGAATAAATTCACTTTTAAGTAATAGTATACACTGTCACATTTTGAGTTTTTTGTCCATTTTGAATTTTTGTGATAATTGAATAAATTCACTTTTACGTAATAGTATACACTGTCGTTTTTTGAGTTTTTTGTCCATTTTGAATTTTTGTGATAATTGAATAAATTCACATTTACGTAATAGTATACACTGTCGTATTTAGAGATTTTTGTCCATTTTGAATTTTTGTGATAATTAAATACATTCACTTTTACGTAATAGTATACACTGTCGTGTATTGATTTTTTTTATCAATTTTGAATTTTTGTGATAACTGAATGAATTCATTTTAAAGTAATAGTATACACTGTCGTATTTTGAGTTTTTTGTCCATTTTGAATTTTTGTGATAATTGAATAAATTCACTTTTACGTAATAGTATAAACTGTCATATTTTGAGTTTTTTGTCCATTTTGAATTTTTGTGATAATTGAATAAATTCACTTTTACGTAATAGTATACACTGTCGTATTTTGAGATTTTTGTCCATTTTGAATTTTTTTGATAATTAAATACATTCACTTTTACGTAATAGTATACACTGTCGTGTATTGATTTTTTTTTATCAATTTTGAATTTTTGTGATAACTGAATGAATTCATTTTAAAGTAATAGTATACACTGTCGTATTTTGAGTTTTTTGTCCATTTTGAATTTTTGTGATAATTGAATGAATTCGATTTTACGTAATAGTATACACTGTCACATTTTGAGTTTTTTGTCCATTTTGAATTTTTGTATTAATTGAATAAATTCACTTTTACGTAATAGTATACACTGTCGTTTTTTGAGTTTTTTGTCCATTTTGAATTTTTGTGATAATTGAATAAATTCACTTTTACGTAATAGTATACACTGTTATATTTTGAGTTTTTTGTCAATTTTGAATTTTTTTTGATAATTGAATAAATTCGCTTTTACGTAATAGTATACACTGTCGTATTTTTAGATTTTTTTCCATTTTGAATTTTTGTGATAATTAAATACATTCACTTTTACGTAATAGTATACACTGTTGTATTTTAAGTTTTTTGTCCATTTTGAATTTTTGTGATAATTGAATGAATTCATTTTAAAGTAATAGTATACACTGTCGTATTTTGAGTTTTTTGTCCATTTTGAATTTTTGTGATAATTAAATAAATTCACTTTTACGTAATAGTATACAGTGTCATATTTTGAGTTTTTTGTCCATTTTGTATTTTTTTGATAATTGAATAAATTCACTTTTACATAATAGTATACACTGTCGTATTTTGAGTTTTTTGTCCATTTTGAATTTTTTTGATAATTGAATAAATTCACTTTTACGTAATAATATACACTGTCATATTTAGTTTTTTTTGTCCATTTTTTATTTTTTTTGTTAATTGAATGAATTCACTTTTACATAATAGTATACACTGTCGTATTTTGAGATTTTTGTCCATTTTGATTTTTTTTGATAATTAAATAAATTCACTTTTACGTAATAGTATACACTGTCGTATTTTGAGATTTTTGTCCATTTTGATTTTTTTGATAATTGAATAAATTCACTTTTACGTAATAGTATACACTGTCGTATTTTGAGTTTTTTGTCCATTTTGAATTTTTGTAATAATTGAATAAATTCACTTTTACGTAATGGTATACACTGTTGTATTTTGAGTTTTTTGTCCATTTTGAATTTTTGTGATAATTGAATAAATTCACTTTTACGTAATAGTATACACTGTCGAATTTTGAGTTTTTTGTCCATTTTGAATTTTTGTGATAATTGAATAAATTCACTTTTACGGAATAGTATACACTGTTGTATTTTGTGTTTTTTGTCCATTTTGAATTTTTGTGATAATTGAATAATTTCGCTTTTACGTCATAGTATACACTGTCGTATTTTGAGTTTTTTGTCCATTTTGAATTTTTGTGATAATTGAATGAATTCGATTTTACGTAATAGTATACACTGTCACATTTTGAGTTTTTTGTCCATTTTGAATTTTTGTATTAATTGAATAAATTCACTTTTACGTAATAGTATACACTGTCGTTTTTTGAGTTTTTTGTCCATTTTGAATTTTTGTGATAATTGAATAAATTCACTTTTACGTAATAGTATACACTGTTATATTTTGAGTTTTTTGTCAATTTTGAATTTTTTTTGATAATTGAATAAATTCGCTTTTACGTAATAGTATACACTGTCGTATTTTGAGATTTTTGTCCATTTTGAATTTTTGTGATAATTGAATAAATTCAGTTTTGCGTAATAGTATACACTGTCGTATTTTTAGATTTTTTTCCATTTTGAATTTTTGTGATAATTAAATACATTCACTTTTACGTAATAGTATACACTGTTGTATTTTAAGTTTTTTGTCCATTTTGAATTTTTGTGATAATTGAATGAATTCATTTTAAAGTAATAGTATACACTGTCGTATTTTGAGTTTTTTGTCCATTTTGAATTTTTGTGATAATTGAATAAATTCACTTTTACGTCATAGTATACACTGTCGTATTTTGAGTTTTTTGTCCATTTTGAATTTTTGTGATAATTGAATGAATTCGATTTTACGTAATAGTATACACTGTCGTATTTTGAGTTTTTTTGTCCATTTTGAATTTTTGTGATAATTGAATGAATTCGCTTTTACGTAATAGTATACACTGTCGTATTTTGAGTTTTTTGTCCATTTTGAATTTTTGTGATAATTGAATAAATTCACTTTTAAGTAATAGTATACACTGTCACATTTTGAGTTTTTTGTCCATTTTGAATTTTTGTGATAATTGAATAAATTCACTTTTACGTCATAGTATACACTGTCGTATTTTGAGTTTTTTGTCCATTTTGAATTTTTGTGATAATTGAATGAATTCACTTTTACGTAATAGTATACACTGTCGTATTTTGAGTTTTTTTGTCCATTTTGAATTTTTGTGATAATTGAATAAATTCACTTTTACGTAATAGTATACACTGTCGTATTTTGAAATTTTTGTCCATTTTGAATTTTTGTGATAATTGAATAAATTCACTTTTAAGTAATAGTATACACTGTCACATTTTGAGTTTTTTGTCCATTTTGAATTTTTGTGATAATTGAATAAATTCACTTTTACGTAATAGTATACACTGTCGTTTTTTGAGTTTTTTGTCCATTTTGAATTTTTGTGATAATTGAATAAATTCACATTTACGTAATAGTATACACTGTCGTATTTAGAGATTTTTGTCCATTTTGAATTTTTGTGATAATTAAATACATTCACTTTTACGTAATAGTATACACTGTCGTGTATTGATTTTTTTTATCAATTTTGAATTTTTGTGATAACTGAATGAATTCATTTTAAAGTAATAGTATACACTGTCGTATTTTGAGTTTTTTGTCCATTTTGAATTTTTGTGATAATTGAATAAATTCACTTTTACGTAATAGTATAAACTGTCATATTTTGAGTTTTTTGTCCATTTTGAATTTTTGTGATAATTGAATAAATTCACTTTTACGTAATAGTATACACTGTCGTATTTTGAGATTTTTGTCCATTTTGAATTTTTTTGATAATTAAATACATTCACTTTTACGTAATAGTATACACTGTCGTGTATTGATTTTTTTTTATCAATTTTGAATTTTTGTGATAACTGAATGAATTCATTTTAAAGTAATAGTATACACTGTCGTATTTTGAGTTTTTTGTCCATTTTGAATTTTTGTGATAATTGAATGAATTCGATTTTACGTAATAGTATACACTGTCACATTTTGAGTTTTTTGTCCATTTTGAATTTTTGTATTAATTGAATAAATTCACTTTTACGTAATAGTATACACTGTCGTTTTTTGAGTTTTTTGTCCATTTTGAATTTTTGTGATAATTGAATAAATTCACTTTTACGTAATAGTATACACTGTTATATTTTGAGTTTTTTGTCAATTTTGAATTTTTTTTGATAATTGAATAAATTCGCTTTTACGTAATAGTATACACTGTCGTATTTTTAGATTTTTTTCCATTTTGAATTTTTGTGATAATTAAATACATTCACTTTTACGTAATAGTATACACTGTTGTATTTTAAGTTTTTTGTCCATTTTGAATTTTTGTGATAATTGAATGAATTCATTTTAAAGTAATAGTATACACTGTCGTATTTTGAGTTTTTTGTCCATTTTGAATTTTTGTGATAATTGAATAAATTCACTTTTACGTCATAGTATACACTGTCGTATTTTGAGTTTTTTGTCCATTTTGAATTTTTGTGATAATTGAATGAATTCGATTTTACGTAATAGTATACACTGTCGTATTTTGAGTTTTTTTGTCCATTTTGAATTTTTGTGATAATTGAATGAATTCGCTTTTACGTAATAGTATACACTGTCGTATTTTGAGTTTTTTGTCCATTTTGAATTTTTGTGATAATTGAATAAATTCACTTTTAAGTAATAGTATACACTGTCACATTTTGAGTTTTTTGTCCATTTTGAATTTTTGTGATAATTGAATAAATTCACTTTTACGTCATAGTATACACTGTCGTATTTTGAGTTTTTTGTCCATTTTGAATTTTTGTGATAATTGAATGAATTCACTTTTACGTAATAGTATACACTGTCGTATTTTGAGTTTTTTTGTCCATTTTGAATTTTTGTGATAATTGAATAAATTCACTTTTACGTAATAGTATACACTGTCGTATTTTGAAATTTTTGTCCATTTTGAATTTTTGTGATAATTGAATAAATTCACTTTTAAGTAATAGTATACACTGTCACATTTTGAGTTTTTTGTCCATTTTGAATTTTTGTGATAATTGAATAAATTCACTTTTACGTAATAGTATACACTGTCGTTTTTTGAGTTTTTTGTCCATTTTGAATTTTTGTGATAATTGAATAAATTCACATTTACGTAATAGTATACACTGTCGTATTTAGAGATTTTTGTCCATTTTGAATTTTTGTGATAATTAAATACATTCACTTTTACGTAATAGTATACACTGTCGTGTATTGATTTTTTTTATCAATTTTGAATTTTTGTGATAACTGAATGAATTCATTTTAAAGTAATAGTATACACTGTCGTATTTTGAGTTTTTTGTCCATTTTGAATTTTTGTGATAATTGAATAAATTCACTTTTACGTAATAGTATAAACTGTCATATTTTGAGTTTTTTGTCCATTTTGAATTTTTGTGATAATTGAATAAATTCACTTTTACGTAATAGTATACACTGTCGTATTTTGAGATTTTTGTCCATTTTGAATTTTTTTGATAATTAAATACATTCACTTTTACGTAATAGTATACACTGTCGTGTATTGATTTTTTTTTATCAATTTTGAATTTTTGTGATAACTGAATGAATTCATTTTAAAGTAATAGTATACACTGTCGTATTTTGAGTTTTTTGTCCATTTTGAATTTTTGTGATAATTGAATAAATTCACTTTTACGTAATAGTATACACTGTCATATTTTGAGTTTTTTGTCCATTTTGTATTTTTTTGATAATTGAATAAATTCACTTTTACATAATAGTATACACTGTCGTATTTTGAGATTTTTGTCCATTTTGAATTTTTGTGATAATTGAATAAATTTACTTTTAGGTAATAGTATAAAGTCATATTTTGAGTTTTTTGTCCATTCTGAATTTTTTTGATAATTGAATAAATTCACTTTTACGTAATAGTATACACTGTCATATTTAGGTTTTTTTTGTCCATTTTTTATTTTTTTTGTTAATTGAATGAATTCACTTTTACATAATAGTATACACTGTCGTATTTTGAGATTTTTGTCCATTTTGATTTTTTTTGATAATTAAATAAATTCACTTTTACGTAATAGTATACACTGTCGTATTTTGAGTTTTTTGTCCATTTTGAATTTTTGTGATAATTGAATAAATTCACTTTTACGTAATAGTATACACTGTTGTATTTTGAGTTTTTTGTCCATTTTGAATTTTTGTAATAATTGAATAAATTCACTTTTACGTAATGGTATACACTGTTGTATTTTGAGTTTTTTGTCCATTTTGAATTTTTGTGATAATTGAATAAATTCACTTTTAGGTAATAGTATACACTGTCGTATTTTGAGTTTTTTTGTCCATTTTGAATTTTTGTGATAATTGAATAAATTCGCTTTTAGGTAATAGTATACACTGTCGTATTTTGAGATTTTTGTCCATTTTGAATTTTTGTGATAATTGAATAAATTCAGTTTTGCGTAATAGTATAAACTGTCATATTTTGAGTTTTTTGTCCATTTTGAATTTTTGTGATAATTGAATAAATTCACTTTTACGTAATAGTATACACTGTCGAATTTTGAGTTTTTTGTCCATTTTGAATTTTTGTGATAATTGAATAAATTCACTTTTACGTAATAGTATACACTGTTGTATTTTGAGTTTTTTGTCCATTTTGAATTTTTGTGATAATTGAATAAATTCACTTTTACGTCATAGTATACACTGTCGTATTTTGAGTTTTTTGTCCATTTTGAATTTTTGTGATAATTGAATGAATTCTATTTTACGTAATAGTATACACTGTCGTATTTTGAGTTTTTTGTCCATTTTGAATTTTTAAGATAATTGAATAAATTCGCTTTTAGGTAATAGTATACACTGTCGTATTTTGAGATTTTTGTCCATTTTGAATTTTTGTGATAATTGAATAAATTCAGTTTTGCGTAATAGTATACACTGTCGTATTTTGAGATTTTTGTCCATTTTGAATTTTTGTGATAATTAAATACATTCACTTTTACGTAATAGTATACACTGTCGTGTATTGATTTTTTATCAATTTTGAATTTTTGTGATACTTGAATGAATTCATTTTTAAGTAATAGTATACACTGTCGTATTTTGAGTTTTTTGTCCATTTTGAATTTTTGTGATAATTGAATAAATTCACTTTTACGTATTAGTACACACTGTCGTATTTTGAGATTTTTGTCCATTTTCAATTTTTGTGATAATTAAATACATTCACTTTTACGTAATAGTATAAACTCCCGTGTATTGATTTTTTATCAATTTTGAATTTTTGTGATAATTGAATGAATTCATTTTAAAGTAATAGTATACACTGTCGTATTTTGAGTTTTTTGTCCATTTTGAATTTTTGTGATAATTGAATAAATTCACTTTTACGTAATAGTATACACTGTCGTATTTTGAGATTTTTGTCCATTTTGAATTTTTGTGATAATTGAATAAATTCAGTTTTGCGTAATAGTATACACTGTCGTATTTTTAGATTTTTTTCCATTTTGAATTTTTGTGAAAATTAAATACATTCACTTTTACGTCATAGTATACACTGTCGTATTTTGAGTTTTTTGTCCATTTTGAATTTTTGTGATAACTGAATAAATTCACTTTTACGTAATAGTACACACTGTCATATTTTAAATTTTTTTGTCCATTTTGAATTTTTTTGATAATTGAATAAATTCACTTTAATGTAATAGTATACACTGTCGTATTTTGAGATTTTTGTCCATTTTGAATTTTTTTGATAATAGAATGAATTCACTTTTACATTATAGTATACACTGTCGTATTTTGAGATTTTTGTCCATTTAGAATTTTTGTGATAATCTAATAAATTCACTTTTACGTCATAGTATACACTGTCGTATTTTGAGTTTTTTGTCCATTTTGAATTTTTGTCATAATTGAATAAATTCACTTTTACGTAATAGTATACACTGTCATATTTTGAGTTTTTTGTCCATTTTGAGTTTTTTTAATAATTGAATAAATTCACTTTTATGTAATAGTATACACAGTCATATTTTGAGATTTTTGTCCATTTTGATTTTTTTTGATAATTAAATACATTCACTTTTACGTAATAGTATACACTGTCGTATTTTGAGATTTTTGTCCATTTTGATTTTTTTGATAATTGGATAAATTCACTTTTACGTAATAGTATACACTGTCGTATTTTGAGTTTTTTGTCCATTTTGAATTTTTGTAATAATTGAATAAATTCACTTTTACGTAATGGTATACACTGTTGTATTTTGAGTTTTTTGTCCATTTTGAATTTTTGTGATAATTGAATGAATTCACTTTTACGTAATAGTATACACTGTCGAATTTTGAATTTTTTTTTCCATTTTGAATTTTTGTGATAATTGAATGAATTCGATTTTACGTAATAGTATACACTGTTGTATTTTGAGTTTTTTTGTCCATTTTGAATTTTTGTGATAATTGAATAAATTCGCTTTTACGTAATAGTATACACTGTCGTATTTTGAGTTTTTTGTCCATTTTGAATTTTTGTGATAATTGAATAAATTCACTTTTAAGTAATAGTATACACTGTCACATTTTGAGTTTTTTGTCCATTTTGAATTTTTGTGATAATTGAATAAATTCACTTTTACGTCATAGTATACACTGTCGTATTTTGAGTTTTTTGTCCATTTTGAATTTTTGTGATAATTGAATGAATTCACTTTTACGTAATAGTATACACTGTCGTATTTTGAGTTTTTTTGTCCATTTTGAATTTTTGTGATAATTGAATAAATTCACTTTTAAGTAATAGCATACACTGTCACATTTTGAGTTTTTTGTCCATTTTGAATTTTTGTGATAATTGAATAAATTCACTTTTACGTCATAGTATACACTGTCGTATTTTGAGTTTTTTGTCCATTTTGAATTTTTGTGATAATTGAATGAATTCACTTTTACGTAATAGTATACACTGTCGTATTTTGAGTTTTTTTGTCCATTTTGAATTTTTGTGATAATTGAATAAATTCACTTTTACGTAATAGTGTACACTGTTGTATTTTGAGTTTTTTGTCCATTTTGAATTTTTGTGATAATTGAATGAATTCATTTTAAAGTAATAGTATACACTGTCGTATTTTGAGTTTTTTGTCCATTTTGAATTTTTGTGATAATTGAATAAATTCACTTTTACGTCATAGTATACACTGTCGTATTTTGAGTTTTTTGTCCATTTTGAATTTTTGTGATAATTGAATGAATTCGATTTTACGTAATAGTATACACTGTCGTATTTTGAGTTTTTTTGTCCATTTTGAATTTTTGTGATAATTGAATAAATTCGCTTTTACGTAATAGTATACACTGTCGTATTTTGAGTTTTTTGTCCATTTTGAATTTTTGTGATAATTGAATAAATTCACTTTTAAGTAATAGTATACACTGTCACATTTTGAGTTTTTTGTCCATTTTGAATTTTTGTGATAATTGAATAAATTCACTTTTACGTCATAGTATACACTGTCGTATTTTGAGTTTTTTGTCCATTTTGAATTTTTGTGATAATTGAATAAATTCACTTTTACGTAATAGTATACACTGTCGTTTTTTGAGTTTTTTGTCGATTTTGAATTTTTGTGATAATTGAATAAATTCACTTTTACGTAATAGTATACACTGTCACATTTTGAGTTTTTTGTCCATTTTGAATTTTTGTGATAATTGAATAAATTCACTTTTACGTAATAGTATACACTGTCGTTTTTTGAGTTTTTTGTCCATTTTGAATTTTTGTGATAATTGAATAAATTCACATTTACGTAATAGTATACACTGTCGTATTTTGAGATTTTTGTCCATTTTGAATTTTTTTGATAATTAAATACATTCACTTTTACGTAATAGTATACACTGTCGTGTATTGATTTTTTTTATCAATTTTGAATTTTTGTGATAACTGAATGAATTCATTTTAAAGTAATAGTATACACTGTCGTATTTTGAGTTTTTTGTCCATTTTGAATTTTTGTGATAATTGAATAAATTCACTTTTACGTCATAGTATACACTGTCGTATTTTGAGTTTTTTGTCCATTTTGAATTTTTGTGATAATTGAATGAATTCGATTTTTCGTAATAGTATACACTGTCGTATTTTGAGTTGTTTTGTCCATTTTGAATTTTTGTGATAATTGAATAAATTCGCTTTTACGTAATAGTATACACTGTCGTATTTTGAGTTTTTTGTCCATTTTGAATTTTTGTGATAATTGAATAAATTCACTTTTAAGTAATAGTATACACTGTCGTATTTTGAGTTTTTTGTCCATTTTGAATTTTTGTGATAATTGAATAAATTCACTTTTACGTCATAGTATACACTGTCGTATTTTGAGTTTTTTGTCCATTTTGAATTTTTGTGATAATTGAATAAATTCACTTTTACGTCATAGTATACACTGTCGTATTTTGAGTTTTTTTGTCCATTTTGAATTTTTGTGATAATTGAATGAATTCGATTTTACGTAATAGTATACACTGTCGTATTTTGGGGTTTTTTGTCCATTTTGAATTTTTGTGATAATTAAATACATTCACTTTTACGTAATAGTATAAACTCACGTGTATTGATTTTTTATCAATTTTGAATTTTTGTGATGAATTGAATGAATTCATTTTAAAGTAATAGTATACACTGTCGTATTTTGAGTTTTTTGTCCATTTTGAATTTTTGTGATAATTGAATAAATTCGCTTTTACGTAATAGTATACACTGTCGTATTTTGAGATTTTTGTCCATTTTGAATTTTTGTGATAATTGAATAAATTCACTTTTACGTCATAGTATACACTGTCGTATTTTGAGTTTTTTTTCCATTTTGAATTTTTGTGATAATTGAATGAATTCGATTTTACGTAATAGTATACACTGTTGTATTTTGAGTTTTTTTTTGTCCATTTTGAATTTTTTTGATAATTGAATAAATTCACTTTTATGTAATAGTATACACAATCATATTTTGAGATTTTTGTCCATTTTGAATTTTTTTGATAATAGAATGAATTCGCTTTTACATTATAGTATACACTGTCGTATTTTGAGATTTTTGTCCATTTTGAATTTTTGTGATAATCTAATAAATTCACTTTTACGTCATAGTATACACTGTCGTATTTTGAGTTTTTTGTCCATTTTGAATTTTTGTGATAATAGAATGAATTCACTTTTACATTATAGTATACACTGTCGTATTTTGAGATTTTTGTCCATTTTGAATTTTTGTGATAATCTAATAAATTCACTTTTACGTCAAAGTATATACTGTCGTATTTTGAGTTTTTTGTCCATTTTGAATTTTTGTGATAATTGAATAAATTCACTTTTACGTAATAGTATACACTGTCATATTTTGAGTTTTTTGTCCATTTTGAATTTTTTTAATAATTGAATAAATTCACTTTTATGTAATAGTATACACAGTCATATTTTGAGATTTTTGTCCATTTTGATTTTTTTGATAATTAAATACATTCACTTTTACGTAATAGTATACACTGTCGTATTTTGAGATTTTTGTCCATTTTGATTTTTTTGATAATTGAATAAATTCACTTTTACGTAATAGTATACACTGTCGTATTTTGAGTTTTTTGTCCATTTTGAATTTTTGTAATAATTGAATAAATTCACTTTTACGTAATGGTATACACTTTTGTATTTTGAGTTTTTTATCCATTTTGAATTTTTGTGATAATTGAATGAATTCACTTTTACGTAATAGTATACACTGTCGAATTTTGAGTTTTTTGTCCATTTTGAATTTTTGTGATAATTGAATAAATTCACTTTTACGTAATAGTATACACTGTCGTATTTTGAGTTTTTTTGTCCATTTTGAATTTTTGTGATAATTGAATAAATTCGCTTTTAGGTAATAGTATACACTGTCGTATTTTGAGTTTTTTGTCCATTTTGAATTTTTGTGATAATTGAATAAATTCAGTTTTGCGTAATAGTATACACTGTCGTATTTTGAGATTTTTGTCCATTTTGAATTTTTGTGATAATTAAATACATTCACTTTTACGTAATAGTATACACTGTCGTGTATTGATTTTTTATCAATTTTGAATTTTTGTGATACTTGAATGAATTCATTTTTAAGTAATAGTATACACTGTCGTATTTTGAGTTTTTTGTCCATTTTGAATTTTTGTGATAATTGAATAAATTCACTTTTACGTATTAGTACACACTGTCGTATTTTGAGATTTTTGTCCATTTTCAATTTTTGTGATAATTAAATACATTCACTTTTACGTAATAGTATAAACTCTCGTGTATTGATTTTTTATCAATTTTGAATTTTTGTGATGATTGAATGAATTCATTTTAAAGTAATAGTATACACTGTCGTATTTTGAGTTTTTTGTCCATTTTGAATTTTTGTGATAATTGAATAAATTCGCTTTTACGTAATTGTATACACTGTCGTATTTTGAGATTTTTGTCCATTTTGAATTTTTGTGATAATTGAATAAATTCACTTTTACGTCATAGTATACACTGTCGTATTTTGAGTTTTTTGTCCATTTTGAATTTTTGTGATAATTGAATGAATTCGATTTCACGTAATAGTATACACTGTTGTATTTTGAGTTTTTTTGTCCATTTTGAATTTTTGTGATAATTGAATAAATTCGCTTTTACGTAATAGTATACACTGTCGTATTTTGAGTTTTTTGTCCATTTTGAATTTTTGTGATAATTGAATAAATTCACTTTTACGTCATAGTATACACTGTCGTATTTTGAGTTTTTTGTCCATTTTGAATTTTTGTGATAATTGAATGAATTCACTTTTACGTAATAGTATACACTGTCGTATTTTGAGTTTTTTGTCCATTTTGAATTTTTGTGATAATTGAATGAATTCATTTTAAAGTAATAGTATACACTGTCGTATTTTGAGTTTTTTGTCCATTTTGAATTTTTGTGATAATTGAATAAATTCACTTTTACGTCATAGTATACACTGTCGTATTTTGAGTTTTTTGTCCATTTTGAATTTTTGTGATAATTGAATTTGAATTTTTGTGATAATTGAATAAATTCGCTTTTACGTAATAGTATACACTGTCGTATTTTGAGTTTTTTGTCCATTTTGAATTTTTGTGATAATTGAATAAATTCACTTTTAAGTAATAGTATACACTGTCACATTTTGAGTTTTTTGTCCATTTTGAATTTTTGTGATAATTGAATAAATTCACTTTTACGTAATAGTATACACTGTCGTTTTTTGAGTTTTTTGTCCATTTTGAATTTTTGTGATAATTGAATAAATTCACATTTACGTAATAGTATACACTGTCGTATTTTGAGATTTTTGTCCATTTTGAATTTTTTTGATAATTAAATACATTCACTTTTACGTAATAGTATACACTGTCGTGTATTGATTTTTTTTATCAATTTTGAATTTTTGTGATAACTGAATGAATTCATTTTAAAGTAATAGTATACACTGTCGTATTTTGAGTTTTTTGTCCATTTTGAATTTTTGTGATAATTGAATAAATTCACTTTTACGTCATAGTATACACTGTCGTATTTTGAGTTTTTTGTCCATTTTGAATTTTTGTGATAATTGAATGAATTCGATTTTTCGTAATAGTATACACTGTCGTATTTTGAGTTGTTTTGTCCATTTTGAATTTTTGTGATAATTGAATAAATTCGTTTTTACGTAATAGTATACACTGTCGTATTTTGAGTTTTTTGTCCATTTTGAATTTTTGTGATAATTGAATAAATTCACTTTTAAGTAATAGTATACACTGTCGTATTTTGAGTTTTTTGTCCATTTTGAATTTTTGTGATAATTGAATAAATTCACTTTTACGTCATAGTATACACTGTCGTATTTTGAGTTTTTTGTCCATTTTGAATTTTTGTGATAATTGAATGAATTCACTTTTACGTAATAGTATACACTGTCGTATTTTGAGTTTTTTTGTCCATTTTGAATTTTTGTGATAATTGAATAAATTCACTTTTACGTAATAGTATACACTGTCGTATTTTGAGTTTTTTGTCCATTTTGAATTTTTGTGATAATTGAATAAATTCACTTTTAAGTAATAGTATACACTGTCACATTTTGAGTTTTTTGTCCATTTTGAATTTTTGTGATAATTGAATAAATTCACTTTTACGTAATAGTATACACTGTCGTTTTTTGAGTTTTTTGTCCATTTTGAATTTTTGTGATAATTGAATAAATTCACATTTACGTAATAGTATACACTGTCGTATTTTGAGATTTTTGTCCATTTTGAATTTTTTTGATAATTAAATACATTCACTTTTACGCAATAGTATACACTGTCGTGTATTGATTTTTTTATCAATTTTGAATTTTTGTGATAACTGAATGAATTCATTTTAAAGTAATAGTATACACTGTCGTATTTTGAGTTTTTTGTCCATTTTGAATTTTTGTGATAATTGAATAAATTCACTTTTACGTAATAGTATACACTGTCATATTTTGAGTTTTTTGTCCATTTTGTATTTTTTTGATAATTGAATAAATTCACTTTTACATAATAGTATACACTGTCGTATTTTGAGATTTTTGTCCATTTTGAATTTTTGTGATAATTGAATAAATTTACTTTTACGTAATAGTATACAGTCATATTTTGAGTTTTTTGTCCATTTTGAATTTTTGTGATAATTGAATAAATTCACTTTTACGTAATAGTATACACTGTCGAATTTTGAGTTTTTTGTCCATTTTGAATTTTTGTGATAATTGAATAAATTCACTTTTACGTAATAGTATACACTGTTGTATTTTGAGTTTTTTGTCCATTTTGAATTTTTGTGATAATTGAATAAATTCAATTTTACGTCATAGTATACACTGTCGTATTTTGAGTTTTTTGTCCATTTTGAATTTTTGTGATAATTGAATGAATTCGATTTTACGTAATAGTATACAGTGTCGTATTTTGAGTTTTTTTGTCCATTTTGAATTTTTGTGATAATTGAATAAATTTGCTTTTAGGTAATAGTATACACTGTCGTATTTTGAGATTTTTGTCCATTTTGAATTTTTGTGATAATTGAATAAATTCAGTTTTGCGTAATAGTATACACTGTCGTATTTTGAGATTTTTGTCCATTTTGAATTTTTGTGATAATTAAATACATTCACTTTTACGTAATGGTATACACTGTTGTATTTTGAGTTTTTTGTCCATTTTGAATTTTTGTGATAATTGAATAAATTCACTTTTACGTAATAGTATACACTGTCGAATTTTGAGTTTTTTGTCCATTTTGAATTTTTGTGATAATTGAATAAATTCACTTTTATGTAATAGTATACACTGTTGTATTTTGAGTTTTTTGTCCATTTTGAATTTTTGTGATAATTGAATAAATTCACTTTTACGTCATAGTATACACTGTCGTATTTTGAGTTTTTTGTCCATTTTGAATTTTTGTGATAATTGAATGAATTCGATTTTACGTAATAGAATACGCTGTTGTATTTTGAGTTTTTTTGTCCATTTTGAATTTTTGTGATAATTGAATAAATTCGCTTTTACGTAATAGTATACACTGTCGTATTTTGAGATTTTTGTCCATTTTGAATTTTTGTGATAATTGAATAAATTCAGTTTTGCGTAATAGTATACACTGTCGTATTTTGAGATTTTTGTCCATTTTTAATTTTTGTGACAATTAAATACATTCACTTTTACGTCATAGTATACACTGTCGTATTTTGAGTTTTTTTGTCCATTTTGAATTTTTGTGATAATTAATTGAATTCGATTTTACGTAATAGTATACACTGTCGTATTTTGGGGTTTTTTGTCCATTTTGAATTTTTGTGATAATTGAATAAATTCACTTTTACGTAATAGTATACACTGTCGTATTTTGAGATTTTTGTCCATTTTGAATTTTTGTGATAATTGAATGAATTCATTTTTAAGTAATAATATACACTGTCGTATTATGAGTTTTTTGTCCGTTTTGAATTTTTTTGATAATTAAATACATTCACTTTTACATAATAGTATACACTGTCGTATTTTGAGATTTTTGTCCATTTTGATTTTTTGTGATAACTAAATAAATTCACTTTTACGTAATAGTATACACTGTCATATTTTGAGTTTTTTGTCCATTTTGAATTTTTTTGATAATAGAATGAATTCACTTTTACATTATAGTATACACTGTAGTATTTTGAGATTTTTGTCCATTTTGAATTTTTGTGATAATTGAATAAATTCACTTTTACGTCATAGTATACACACTGTCGTATTTTGAGTTTTTTGTCCATTTTGAATTTTTGTGATAATTGAATGAATTCACTTTTACGTAATAGTATACACTGTCGTATTTTGAGTTTTTTTGTCCATTTTGAATTTTTGTGATAATTGAATAAATTCACTTTTACGTAATAGTATACACTGTCGTATTTTGAGTTTTTTGTCCATTATGAATTTTTGTGATAATTAAATACATTCACTTTTACGTAATAGTATACACTGAATTCATTCAATTATCACAAAAATTCAAAATTTATAAAAACTCAAAATACGACAATGTATACTATTACACAAAAGTGAATTCATTCAATTATCACAAAAATTCAAAATTGATAAAAACTCAATATACGACACTTTTGTGTAATAGTATACATTGTCGTATTTTCAGTTTTTTGTCCATTTTTACTTTTTGTGATAATTGAATAAATTCCCTTTTACGTAATAGCATACACTGTCATATTTTGAGTTTTTTGTCCATTTTGATTTTTTTTTATAATTGAATAAATTCACTTTTACGTAATAGTATACACAGTCATATTTTGAGTTTTTGTCCATTTTAAACACCAATGTAAACAGTTTGTACGATGTCCTGTGTGTAGTGTTACCTGAGAAATGTGAACTAGTAATCGAGTGCAAATGATAGCATAATAAAACTGTTTTCTCATATTGAAATAAATCACCACCACAAGCTGTATTTGCTTTACATAGTTTATTGAATACAGTGTCAGAGATACAGATGATGCTTACCAGATTTGAGTAGTCGTTGACCAAACCCAATCTATTTATAGGCGTTTGTCCTCCATCTTGTGCCGTCATTGGAGAGTCAATTCTCAGGGGCAGGAGAGAAAGGCTTCTTAAGTTATTTGTTTTCTTTCAATATGTATTTTGATGTATATTTGCAGATATGATTTCTTGCTTGCCTCTTTATTTGTATTAATTATTCTTGTTATTGTTTTTATTTTTGAAAAACATATTCATGTGATGTATGTGCAACATGTCACCTTCCAAAATGGTATGTTCCAAAGTATGAGGAGTCAGGCCTATAAAATGACTCCAGAAAGTTAGTTAGACAGTTCAGAGATAGGAGGTGTGGAGAGGACTATGGACAGTCTGAGTCTACAACTGGAGACTCTTAAGAGACTGTGAGAGAGTCTCTGGGAATGTGCTGCTTATGTAGTGCAGATTGCACATACAGGTAAGGTTGTTTCCACTACTATATATTGTTTTGTGCAGTTTATATTTTGTTGCATCTAAGTTGTTTTCTTTTGTTGTTTGTTTGTTCTCAAAGTGGGTCCAGTTGGACGTAAGTGGCAAAACAGAGATGATGGAAACTTTGGTGTTGGAGCAGTATATGAGAGTTCTGTATCCGGAGGTGAGGACTTGGGTGAAGGAGAGAAATCCCAGTACTGCAGGAGAAGCAGCTGACCTAGTAGAGTCCTATATAGCAGCGCGGAAGGGATCTTCTGGGACTTTTTGGTACTCTGGTGTCTTTCCAGCGGCAGGAGGTAAGTCTGTTGGGTCAGGGGGTAGTTCGTTCTCTCAAAGTCAAGCTTTAAAATCACTCACCCGAAGCCAGTAGTCACACGCCAGATATTGCCTAGAGGCGACATAGTATGTTATAATTGTGGAGCGGTAGGACATGCTAGCCCGCATTGCCCTTTGAGAAAACCCAAATCTGCCAGTTTGTGTTATGTGCCCCAATCTAGCCCTAAAGTAGTGGTGAAGCCAGATAAGGAGCCCACCATTTCAGTGTTGTTGAATGGTAAGCCGTTGACGGCCTTGGTAGACACAGGGTGTACACGTACTTTAGTACAGTCAGAGTATATAGCCAGAGAATCATGGCTACAACAACCTGAAGAAACTAACGGTTTGTTGTGTGCATGGAGATAAGTCAGAGATGCCTACCGCAGTGGTGTATTTGGAGGTTAACAAGCAGTCCTTTTTGATGAACGTAGGTGTTACCACAAACCTGCCCTATCCGGTGTTGCTAGGGACTGATATGCCCATATTAGCAGACTTGGTGCAGAAGACAGCTTGGTGTGGGATAGTTACACGAGCGCAGGCTCAAAAGTTGACACAGGTAGCACAAACTGAAGATTCTGTAGATGGCACCCTTCATGAGATGCCATTTTTTCTGGAGGAAAGTCTAGATGAAGAACGGTTGTCTGAGGAAGATAGATTGGACGAAGGAAAAGGGTTGCAGATTTGATGGATGGCTCAGAACAGACAAAGTTTGAGTGGGAAGAACCTGAGATTGAGGAGTCAGATTTTGTCATACGCAGTGAACTAGGACAGCTGCAGAAAGAGGATGCTACCTTGTCTGAATGTTTTGGGAAAGTTAGCAAAGATGCAACTGTGAGTTCATTGTATGATGTTCATAATAAAACAAGGTCTACTTTACAGACAGTGAAGAGGAAGGTTTGCAGTTAGCGGTACCCAAAGCTCAGCGCAGAAAGGTGTTAGAGCTCGCCCATTCGATTCCCTGGTCAGGTTACATGGGATTTATGAGGACCTTGATGAGAATTTCCTAACGGTTTTATTGGCCCGGTATGTATACCGAAGTGAAAGAGTATTGCAAGACTTGTGCTGAGTGTCAGTTAGCAGTTGGTAGAAGACCTGCAAAGGCACCGCTTATTCCAATACCTGTAGTGGATACACCTTTTGAGAGGATGGGGATTGACATTGTTGGACCTGTGGAGAGAAGTCAGAAAGGGAACTGGTTTATTCTGGTAGTTTGTGATTATGCAACCAGATATCCAGAGGCCTACCCTTTGAGAGACGTTACTGAAAAACAGATTGCAGCTGCACTTTTAAACTTCTTCTCACATGTAGGCATCCCTAAATTAGTGTTGACTGACCAAGGCCCCAATTTTATGAGTCGCACCCTAAAACAGGTCTATCAGCTACTGGGCATTAAGAGAGTTCGTACTACTCCATATCACCCCCAGACTGATGGTCTGGTAGAAAGATTTAATCAGACTTTAAAAGGCATGTTGAAGAAGTTTGTGTCTGAAAATGGAAAAGACTGGGACAAATGGCTGCCTTACCTTTTGTTTGCTTACCGTGAAGTTCCTCAAGCTTCCACCGGGTTCTCTCCTTTTGAATTGCTGTTTGCTAACCAGATACGCAGTCCATTGGACGTTTTGAGAGACAGTTGGGAAGCCAGTGACAAGCCTACCAAGCAGAACATTCTCTCATGCATCCTCAAAATGAGAGAGAAGTTGCAACAAGCATCCACCCAGGCACAAGAGAGCGTGCAAGAGTCACAAGTGAAGCAGAAGACATGGTGTGACCAGAAGGCCAGGTCCCGAACTTTCCAAGCAGGAGAGCAAGTTTTATTGTTACTTCCAACATCAGAGAACAAACTGTTGGCCAAATGGCAAGGTCCGTACCAAGTGAGGAAGAAAGTTGGTCCGGTAACGTATGAAATTGAAATGCCATCTAGAAATAAGCCTTTACAAATATTTCACGTCAATATGTTGAAGAAGTGGCACAGTCCATCTGCACAGCTAGAACCAGTAAGAGCGGAGGTGAAAGAGCTCTTTGTGAGGGCAGTACAGGAAGAGGAGCAATACATGCCTGTTCATGAAAGTGAGTACAATTTAAATCTTCAGCATTTGACAGCTGAACAAAGAATTCAGCTGAAAAATTGTATACCTGAGCAACTGTTCCAGGATATACCTGGGAAGACAGACTTGGTACAGCATCACATTTATTTGAAGGATGTGAAACCGATCCAACAATCAGTGTACAGAATTCCAGAAAGGCTGTTGCCCACCATGAAGCAAGAGCTGGAAATGATGCAGAAACTAGAGGTGATAGAACCATCGGTCAGTGAGTGGAACAGCCCCATTGCGCTTGTGCCCAAGAAGGATGGGTCCCTCAGATTCTTTTTGGACTACAGAAAACTCAACTCGGTGAGCAAATTTGATCCTTACCCTATGCCCAGAGTAGACGATTTAATTGAAAAGGTTGGCAGTGCACAGTACCTTACAACTCTTGATCTGTGCAAAGGCTACTGGCAAGTGCCCTTAAGTCCAGACAGTAAAGAGTTTACAGCATTCAAAACTCTGTTTGGGCACTATAAATTCCGCATGCTTCCTTTCGGGGCTTCATGGGGCTCCTGCGACTTTTCAGAGGATGATCGATCAAATCCTTAGGGGCACTGAGAGGTACGCAGCAGCATATTTGGATGACATTATTATTTATAGTAGAACATGGCAGGGTCATCTAATGCATCTCAAGGAGGTCGTGAATAAAGAATGCTGGTCTTACTATTCACTCAGACAAGTGCACAATAGCTAAGGAAGAGACCTGCTATCTTGGTAAATAGTATACACTGTCGTATTTTGATTTTTTAAAATACATTTTGACTGCATTTGATTTTTTTTATTCATTTTCATGTCTATCTTTCATATACTAATATATATTAATATATATTAGTATATTATTATATTTAATATACTTTCATATATATATATATATATATATATATATATATATATATATATATATATATATATATATATATATATATATATATATATATATATATATATATATATATATATATATAAGGGCCGGGACTCGATTAAAAATTAATTGGAGGCTTTGTAATTAATTAATCGAAATTAATCGCATTTTAATTGCATATAAATATTTGACCTGAGAAGGTGAGAAGTGAGAAGTAATTTTTCACATGGATTTTAGTATACCATTGAATAATGACTGAAAACATAAGCTTAATCAACAAAATATTGTTTATTTATTTCAGTCCAGCAGACCAGTGCAATGTTTGCCATAGGGTGTTTTCACACTTGGGTCCTCTTTAAAAGAACCGAACTCAGACTCCTTTAAGTGGACCAAGAAGTGAACCAAGTGAAAAAGGACCCAGTTCTCTTTACGTTCACACTGTCCCTGTCTCTGAAAGAGGACTCAGATCATTTTTGGTCCCCTTTAGTAGGAATGTGGTCTCAGACCCCTTTGTGTTCAGACTGTTGCTTTTTGGATCTAGTCCAGTTCATACATTGTTTACATTACATTGTTTGTTCCTCAGTAACTCAAGATATTTGTTTGTAAAGATTATTATTACTTTATGACAGTACAAATGCTGTTGTATTAAGTAGTTTATCTTAAAAAAAAAAAAAAAAAAAAAAAATATATATATATATATATATATATATGTAATACTACATATTCTTGCACTAGCTATATAACACGTCCTTCTTTTCAACTAACATTTGAATTGTTTTCCTTGATTCATGTTTATTTTATTGCAGAAGGCAATGATAACATCAGCATACAAAAAATAAACAACACAATAAAAAAATAAAAGAAAGATGCAAATTAAATAAACTGCTTTCAATTTCCCAGGTAAAGTATAGATATGCCTAAAAGCAGCATTCAAGAAAGAAATGGAATAATCACATGAAAAAACCGCATTCTTCACTGTATGAAGAACTGCATATTCTGCATATTCTCCACTGATTCTTTTATTAGGCTAATGCAGATGTTTACATTCATTTAAGACAAAACCACCTGTTTATGTGAAACTTGTGTGTTTTTGACGCTTTAAAATAAATGCAATAAGACGCTAAAGATTCAGTTTATTTCACGCGCTGTGACAGCTGCTTCTGCATGCGCTAGGTGTGTGTGCTCGTAACACCATTTTAAACTGGCGCGCAGCCGCGTCTCTCTCACACAGTTCGGAAGCGGTTGAAATTGCAATAAACAAGTGTATGTTGTGAACGAATAATTTGTAGAGATTTGTCAGAAGAATCAGCCGCGATGAACAGCCGATTTGTACGGAGGCATCTGATGACCAAACTACATTGGAATTCAAGAACAGAAAAAATCAAGTAAGCCCAGAGCGGTTTGTGTTCAGACTGCGTGTTTTTAGCGAACCGTACCATAAGATGAGATCGAACCGTACCCAGACCACCTCCCGTGATGGTCTTGGCTCGGTTCGCTTTAAAGGGGTCTGAGATCGCGTTGGGGTCGCGTTGGTTATGACGCAATCGTTAGCCTATTTTTACAAAAACAGCTTCTGCGGGGCGATAGTGTAAGATACAAGGCAATAGAGCCTTTTATACATTGTCGTGTTTCTTTAGAAATAAACAATGGACAAATGGAGTCTTTAAACGCCTCAGATGTAAAGTTATTCAATGTCAAAGTGACTCAAAAATGAATGGGAGTCAATGGGATGCTAACAGCAGGTGATGGCTTGGTTAGCAATGGCAGCCCCTAGGGGTGGAACGCTTTCCGAGCGCTAGATTACCCCCTTGGTTCACACTGGTTTGTTGTTGTCGTGACTCGTGAACGCTAGTTGGTGTTCCAGTATAATCGGTCCGTCGAAACTCATTCATTGAAAAACGTTCTGCGGTGCAAAAATAATTGTGGTTAAAATTATGTTATTTATTTTTTGCATAATTCATGCGTTAAAGTCCCGTAATTAATTAATCTTAATTAACGCATTAAAGCCCCGGCCCTAATATATATAAGAACCTTGATATATATATATTATATATATATATATATATATATATATATATATATATATATATATATATATATATATATACACAAAAATATTACAGACTACAAAACCTAGTCATGTATGTATGTATGTACTGTATGTATGTATGTATACGTACACACACAAAAAACTAATTACACAAAAATATTACAGACTACAAAACCTAGTCATGTATGTATGTATGTACTGTATGTATGTATGTATACGTACACACACAAAAAACTAATTACACAAACTACAAAAACTACATTAAATAACATCAACCAAAAAGTAAACATTTTTTTACAGAGTGAAACCACTGATGCCGTTAGTCATGCAGAAATGACACTCAGCAGCTGTAAATAATGTTCTCTCAACATTACTAAATATGTCAACAACAAACTCATTACAGCTGATAGGAAACATTGCTGGACCGGGTTCAGGTTTCAAAATTAAAATAGAATCTTGATGACATTCTGTCAGGTCAAAGATCAGAATGGGAATGTTCTAGGAAGGACACAGTCCAAATACACTCTAAAAAATGCTGGGTTTTTTTAACCCAATGTTGGGTCAAATGTGGACTAACCCAGCGATTGGGTTGTTTTAATCCCACGGTTGGGTTAACTATTTGCTTAAGACAACCCAATCGCTGGGTTAGTCCATATTTGAACCAACATTGGGTTGTTTTTTACTCAGAATTTAAGTGTACTGTGGAATAGAGAGGCATGGACATATTGATGCAGATGTTCATTTAGAGGCTTTATAAAGACACACAATGACTTTAAAGGGATGGTGAAATAAAAGCAGATGCAGGCAATGTGCCCTGAATTAAAGATGGTTTTGAGGTTGTGCTGGTTATTTTGGAGTGTGTGTGTGTGTGTGTGTGTGTGTGTGTGTGTGTGTGTGTGTGTGTGTGTGTGTGTGTGTGTGTGTGTGTGTGTGTGTGTGTGTGTGTTCTTCTCAGAGGAACTCTTCTCAGGGACTGAACACAGTCCAGAAATACAGCAACAAAAGCTTCCTTTAATAACAGCAGGATGTCAAACTGCAAAGAAATCCCTTCACAGTGCCGAGTCACCAAGATCTACTGCCCTACTTTACCCACAATTCCTCTGCCAACAATCCCTCCCTCTGAGTCTGTCCGGAAAGATTAAAGAACCGAGGGAGAGTGAGCGAGATGAAAAGGCGCATTTGAGTTCATCCTATCTAAATACCTCTTCAACTGCTTCAGCTCATTTAATAACACTCTCTGTAACACTCTTGGTAATGTTATACAAACTATACGGTATGAGCACTATGAGTCAGATCAAGCTTGGCATGCTGGGTAACCATCGGTGCCACAATATTACTGCAACAGAATAAGAAGCTCGGTCATTCTAAACATAACCACAGTCCCTCCCAACCCGAGAGACAATATGAAGGGAAATCTGTATTTAGAACAATGACAGAGGTAAAGTGAGTCTGGATCAGAAATAAAGAGGGTGTAACAGTGACTCAACCCCTTCAAAACTCACACACACTCAACGACAATGAACAGTCATTCACACGGATCTGAAAAGGTTGAGCATTTCGGAGGGGAGAGGATGTAACAATTACAGAATGTTCACCCTTAGTCACCAAAAGTCTTGTCAAAAGAGCCAGTGTGTAATAACTGAAGGAAGTTAGTTAATCACACTGTCTGATTGTTGCAACGATCCTTTGGGTCTCTCACTGACTTTTCATGGAAAACTATTCATAAAATAACATTCATAACTCCCTCTCCAGTCCACTTATTGAAATTAAAACAACTTGCTCAGAAATCTTCATGTTATGACTGATTTAAAAGAAAAAAAGAAGGAAAAAAAATAACATCTTAATTTGAATTCAGCTTTGAAAACAAGAACATTATAAGGAGTCCGAGTCTGTCCGGCACATGAAACAGAATTCATGAGTTCATTTCTGAATGTGAATAGAGATCTTTCAGACACTTTTAGGACAGAAGAATCAATGTGTCTTTATCAGTCAGTCATAGGTCACTGGTTGCTCACATGACACTTCACGTCCTCGGGCGATTGACCTCAGCTTCAGAAGACCTGCAGTCGGGCGACGCTCACAGCGGCATGGACATAAAGAGACACATTTGATACTTATTGAAGTCTCTCTTTCTCTTTTTCTCTCTCACTCAGAAACCTTGGTTCACGGTAGTCAGATCAGCAGACCGACAGAGTCTGGAGGGCAACATGAGGAACCAACCATTTTGACCTATATTATCTTGAACAAAAGAGTACATGAAAAACTGATATATCTACAGTTCAGAAACAGTGTTTATATGAGATAGAGAATGTACAGGATACTATATTGAACAAAACATTATTTTTTTAAATAAAATGTAATTTATTCCTGAGCGATATTTTCAGCATCATTACTCCAGTCTTCAGTCTCACATGATCCTTCAGAAATCATTACAATATGATTTGCTGCTCAAGAAACATTAATTATTGTTAGCAATGTTAAAAACAGTTGTGCTGCTTGATGTTTTAATAGAAAGTGAGACATTTTTCTGGATTCTATGATGAACAAGGTTCAAAATAATGGCATTTATTTTAAAATATCAATATTTTATTATAATTAAAATAACTTTTTTTTACTGTTACTTTTGAACAATTTAATGCATCTTTGCTGAATAAAAGTATCAATTTAATTTTCCCATTTCTGAAGAGAATTCTCATACTTAAACTCAAAATGCATCCCTCAAGGTCCCGTACATTTATTTCCGATAGAAATAATGGTCAACATTGAGGACAACTAACTGATGAAACAAACCTAACAACAACAAAAGCAATGATAAAGATTCTCTCTTTCTTTGTGAAGGACGGATTTAGGTCAGTTGTTCAGGTCATCTCGCTCATCATCTCAGACAGAATGAGACGGTGAGGGAAGACGACGACCCAGACATCAGGACTGGATGATCTTAGACATTTTATAATGTAATAATGGACATTAGTCAGAGTGGATTCACAAGGCTATACATTTTCCCTGCACAAATCTTGCAGCGGCGTCGTGTTGGTCAGGTATGTGTGCTGCACTGAACAACAGAAAGCTGCTTGGTTTGATAAATCATTATTTGGGAGCTGTGCTTCATCATTTATTACTGTACTAAAGAAAAAGTACAACATTTTCCAGCAAAATGTGTCTACATCTTTAAAGAATCTTTAGCCAAGTTTTTTTTTTTTTTTTTTTTTTTGTCTAGTGCTTTGGTTTTATTGTCTGAACAGACCGTATATCTATTCATCTCCTCCACATTTTTTTCATTGTCAAATGAATTATGTCCTATTGTCCAGCAAGTATAATTATCAGTATCAAGTTATTGTGACATCACCTTAGGCCATTTTCAGAGACACAAACAAATCCATCAGACCCTCAGTGAAGCTCAAAGCTCCAGCTGGGAGAGTTCGTATGGCAAGCCATTTTAACATGTTAAGGTTTAGTTCATCCCAAAATGAAATTGATGTCATTAATGACGTTCCACACCCATAAGACCTCCGTTCATCTTCAGAACACATTTTAAGATATTTTATATTTAGTACGAGAGCGTATGTAAGTGTATGCACACTATACTGTACTATACTTTCCATGTCCAGAAAGGGAATAAAAACATCATCAAAGTAGTCCATATGACATCAGTGGGTTAATTAGAATCTCTTTTAGCATTGAAAATACATTTTGATCCAAAAAATCACAAAAACTACAACTTTTTTCAGTATTGTCTTCTCTTTCGCGTTTTCAAACCTCAAATAAAGATTAGAATGGTTATGAATCAGCGTATTTATTCATGAATTCGGATTGGCAATGTCACGTGATTTCAGCAGTTTGTCCGTTTGACACGCGATCCGAATCATTAATCAATACGCTGATTCATAACCATTCTAATCTTTATTTGAGGTTTGAAAACAAAGCGGAAGAGAAGGCAATGCTGAATACAGTCGTAGTTTTTGTTCCACTAAATTTTGTGTCCAAACTGTTGTTTCAACTTTCCACTTAATTTTATAACTTTGACATTTATAATAAGTAACATAAGTACTAAATATCATTTTTTTTAAATTATTGTCTGAACTACCATAGGTAGAATTTTTTTTACAATAGCCTTTTTTCTGTAGTATTTACTTCACCACACAATCATTTTTAAAGATTTATTTTATCAGACACTAATTATTATTATAGTCAAATACTTATTTATTAGCCTAGTATTTCATTATAATCATTTCATTATTAAACTTTACTTTAAACAAAAAGTTTTGGTTACTAGCAACTTTTTAGACAAAAGATACCCTGCACTTAATAGGTAGTATTTTTTTAAATGTACATTTCTGCTTACTATTAGCATAAAAATAATGCTAGTATGTTTTAAGAATTAGATGTTAATAAAGCTTGCCATAGAGTTTGGAAACAGTTTCTTCCACATCAACTTGCCTTTTCTTTTTATAACACATTCTCTCTCTCTCTCTCTCTCTCTCTCTCTCTCTCTCTCTCTGCTTCTTTTCCTGTTCTCTCTCTCTTTCTGGACAGACAGACTCAAGAGTCGAGGACTTGATGGCAATTTTGAAAATATTTTGTGCTAAACATATTAAAAGCACATTGAAATGTACACTTAAGTTTACTAAGAGAGATGTCAGAACGAGGTATAATATTTTGAGTAATTGAATCCAAATTCAAAGCTTAAGTCTTCCTGAAGACTTTATGTGAATTAGACATCCATCCTTCACTGTCTCTGACTCCATCTTCCAGAAACATGAACATACTCTCCCACAGTCACTCTGCTACCTGGAGACCGCGGTGACTCTGAGCCAGCCAATCAGCTGCCTGAGAACTCGGGTCCTGTTGCCCGATTGGCCGGCTGCTTCAGAGCTCATTACAGCATCAATGCGGCTGTCATTGTGTGTCGCCTGGCCACGGCCGAGCCGATTACTCGCCAAGAGCCTGTCTTGAAGAACACAAACAACCAGATAATGAAGCAAAGCCGAGGGAGAAATATAACAAGTAACGAGAAACACTGACGTCCTGAAGGGCTCCAGACATTAAGAGTGTGTTCTAATTTTCTGAAGAGGATCTGTAATGAGAAACACACAACAAAGAGTTCTACGCCTTTGTGCTTAAACAATGTGTTTAAATGAAAACAAATGTGCTGTGTCAACACACACACACACACACACACACACACACACACACACACACACACACACACACACACACACACACACACAGAGAACAAAGGAAATCTGAAAAGCTTTTATCTTTTTAAGAGCTCTAATCAGTCCATCATGTTTCTCTTTTTCTCATCCTGTCTTTCACTTCACTTTCTGTCAATATTAACATCTAGGTCTCTAGTTTTTTGTGTTTTCTGAAGGAAATGTGTGTTGTTGGCTCACTTATTTTTAGTAAAAATACATTTTAATTCATCTTAATTTATTTTTACTAAAACATGTTTAAAATCAAACATTAGTTAAAGGTTAACAGTTAATGTTAACTAATGCATTAATGTTATGCAAACATTTTATATTTGTAAATATTTCTAATTAGCTTTACAATTCAAGACTAAGTTTTTCATATATAATTTATATTTATTCAAGCTTTATTTCAAAATAGAAAAAAAATATATTTGTAATAGTTTTACTTGCGTATCAATAATAACACTGATGCAAAACCCGCTGATGTGATACTAAGGTGTCAGAATGTGGAGAGCCACTGTTTTATGAACTCCCACAGGGGTCAGAGGTCAAGCTTTTAATAGAAACCTGCCATAAAGGGGAGACACAAAAACACTCACACACTTTCATTTGACGACAACAAAGAAAGGCATGCAGTATTTGTTTTAAGATCTCAGATCTTTAGCTCTAAAGATGCAAACAGAGGCTTCAGATGATCAGAATCAAACACACTCAACCTATTAAACGACTACAAATCACAAAACATCAATATTCACTATTATCAGTGGGCATACACTATGGTCAAAAGTTTTGGGACGCCTGCCTTTACATGCACATGAACCATTCTTATGGAGTTGGCTCACCCAATGCAGCTACAACAGCTTCAACTCTTCGGGGAAGGCTTTCCACAAGGTTTAGGATGGCCGAGAAGGCCTGGCTTGCAGTCCGCTCTAATTCATCCTAAAGGTGTTCTATCGGACTCTGTGCTGGCCAGTGAAGTTCCTCCACACCAAACTCACTCATCCATGTCTTAATGGGCCGACGCATTGTGCACTGGTGCGCAGTCATGTAGGAGCAGGAAGGGGCCATCCCCAAACTGTTCCCACAAAGTTGGGAGCATGAAATTGTCCAAAATGTCTTGGTATACGGAATCATTAAGAGTTCCCTTTTTTAAGAGGAACTAAGGGTCAAGCCCAAACCCTAAAAAAACAACCTCCTCCACCAAACTTTACACTTGGCACAATGCAGTTAGGCAAGTACCGTTCTCCTGGCAACCGCCAAACCCAGACTTGTTCACTGGATTGCCAGACAGAGAAGCGTGATTGGTCACTCCAGAGAACACGTCTCCACTGCTCTAGAGTCCAGTGGCGGCTGCTTTACTCCACTGCATCTGACGCTTTACATTGCACTTGGTGATGTAAGACTTGGATGAGGTGCTCAGCCATGTAAACCCATTCTGAGAAACTCTCTACAAACTGTTTTTGAGTTAATCAGAAAGCCACTGAAGTTTGGAGATATGTAGCGATTGACTCTGCAGAAAGTTGGCAACTTCTGCTTGCTGTGACCCTCAGCATGCGCTGACCCCGCTCTGTAATTTTACGTGGCCTACCACTTCATGGTTGAGTTGCTGTTGTTCCCAATTGCTTCCACTTTGTTATAATACCACTAACAACTGAGCGTGGAATATTTAGTGGTTAGGAAATTATTAGGGAAATTAAATTAAATTCACGCTTAAATTCACACAGCCATGGAAGTGATTGGAACACCTGAATTCAATGATTTGGAAGGGTGTCCCAATTCTTTGTCAATGTAGTGTATTTAGGGTTATTGATTTGAACAAACCCATGACACTAAGCACAAGCAGTAGTAATAGTGATGCATGTACAAAACAAACAAAGACACACTTGCTATCAGGAGCCAGTGATGGGGAAACATCTGCATATACTGCTCTGGTTAGCACAATCTGTGGATGAGTTAGATTCTATTCTAAGAGAAATAACTGCTGTGGTTACATGGAATGGAGGGATTCCAAAGAAAACATTCCACCATTTTCCCTTCTCCCCGTCTCATGGAACATCTCTTATAAAAAAAAAAAAAGCCCACATACCGCTGAGAAAGACTAGCGGACTTCACAGAACACGACAGAAATGGCTAACCAAATTATCCCATGTGCCAAATAACTTACAAACAGGATATTAGACTCGGTGTGACCTACATGTGTTCAGTGTAGGGGAATGTATTTCTACCACTGTCTATACGAGCTGTAACAGAAGTGTGTGTGTGTGTGTCTGGGATTTGCAGAGAGGAAATTCCAAATCATAGCTGCATTTTTTCCACACTCATGAGACATAAAACCAGCGCACAGATGCACACACAGGAATGCCAAATAAATGCTGTACCCGTCATACCACATTACACACACACACACACACACACACACACACACACACACACACACACACACGTTCCTTAAACATTACCACACATTTGTATCAGTACTTTCTGTACAGTCTTAACATGTTCTCATCTCATCTGTTTATATGAACCCTAAACGTTTCAGTTTGATTCACATATTCATTTACATGTGAATGAAATGTATTCAACACATTTGAACATTTTACACATTTGAGTACATGCAAAAAAACCTTTTGTTAGTCAGTTTTTGTAGATATCTAATAAAAAAAAAGTTCCAAAGTATTCATGTTTTTTTTAAAGCACACCATGTTTTTAGTAATTTCACAATATATTTTTTGAGGCTCTAAAAACTTGTAATTGATTGTAAATATACACACACTCATTTTATTAGATCACCTTTTCTACTGCTCGTAAATGCAATCATGGATTCACATCATGGATGTGCAGCCAACACATCTACAGAAACTACATGATACTATCATATCAACATGAAGAATCAAGGCAGTTCTGAAGAAATGAGTGGCTGAACCGAAGAAAAGAGAAGAGAAGAGGAGCTGTGAATCTGAAAGATCTGGAGATATTCTGTATGAAGGAATGGTCTCTGATCTCCAAACTCATCAGGTATTACAGGAGAAGACTAGAGCTGTAATCTTGGGAAAAGGAGGTTACAATTGGGTGCTAATAACTGTGGAAAATGTGAACATTTATTTCATAATTCGCTCCCCCGCCCAATTTAAATTGTTTTACTTTAATGAAAGGTTAGAATTTTTTAAATGAAAGATCAAATGCAGATTTATTTCCATTCATAGCCACCTTTGCTCATATTTAGCACTATTAGTAGAGGACATTGTATCAAAATCTGTTCACGCACGCACGCATACACACACACAATAAAACAGAATAAGTAATAAAGAAGACATTTTAATGGTGTGGGTTTGGAGACAGCAAGAAAATACATCTCTACAGTCAAAACGCCTCACCAATACAATCTCTACATTATTACAGTAAAACAATCAACAATAATAAAAATGACAAAGAAAAACTGTTCATAAAAAAACATCAAAACAAAGAAAACTCAGTCTCTTTGTTTTTCCAGTGATCTTTATCCAGCTTTTCCAATAAAGTGAAACTGTATACTTGCACAGCCATCGGTACGATCAATCGGTCTAAGCAGAATCTGCTGGCGCGCAGGTCTCCGAAAATACAGAAAGTTCAAAAATATCAACTGGAAACGTGGCTTCAAAAACTGACAGGACGTTCTCAAATCTCTTTCAGATGCGGGGGTGTCTAGGCAGCACTTAGAGACTGAATCATTGTCATGTTTTACACACATTACATAAATGCATATATGTTTCAATATCGTATAATCTGGAAGACAGTTTCTCAGGATTTCTTGACGAGCGCAGTCAGAGCTATGGCTTTAAACAGTGATCTCTACCCTCAAACATTCAGCCAACATTAACATTCAGGTAAGTCATATTGCAAAGCTGAAACTCTGAGATCATATTTCCCTGTGCCGCCGTTTATGGCTCAAGAACAGTCTTAAAGGTTGACTCTGTTGGGGATCAGACAACATAAAAGACGGACGTTTGCTCACCTTATTGCTAAGACCTCAAAGAAAACAACTCGATGAAATAAATCTATGTGCAGCTTTTAACAGATAGCCTATTTCAGCATCGAGGACAGAAGTTCTCTGCTACAGTCCCTCATGTGTGGCATGATCAAACTGTTTATCGGAGAAATAAATGCCAAAGATCATTGTCAATGTTAGTTTCGCCCTTTAAATGTTTGGATTATAGAGTTTAACTCACTGTCTGGCGGTGAATTAAAACACGTACATGACAATGATTAATCTTGTGATGGTGAAACACTGAAAAACGAGTGAGTGCGCATCAGCAGTTACAGAAAACACTTCACAAACACAAACACACACGACGGACGTTTCTGGAAAGACAAAAAATCTGACTGCTGTTCGCAAAGCGATTATATGAAAGTTTAGGCAGTGCAGCGATTAAACTATTATTTCATAAAACAGCTGTGATGCAGTTTATTGCAGTTAATTAAACACAGCAATTTATGCATGTTGTGTTTTTAAATAATTTCTATCAGAAACTATTTTTGCATGAACTGTGACACAGCAATAATTTATACGAGAATGGTTTTATGAATGACTTGGTCCAAGGATTTTCGAGATTTAAACAACTGACTTAAAACGACAGAAGAAGCATCCAGAAACAGAAGTGTGGAAGAACCAACCTTTGTGAACAGGTACCAGACCTTTTGTAAATCTCGTGATGGGCTACAGAACCTCAGTGAGAACACCTAAAGTACACACCAACTGAACATGCATTTGTGGGCTTGACATTATTGGCACTGTGCGTTTCAAGAACAATAACGCAACTTATTTCAAACATTCAGCCACGTGATATGTTTTAAAGTCAAAAACGTAACAAAAAAGTTAAAGCAGAACGAGGAACCAAGAGAAAAGAGGAAGCTCCGGTGAATTTGGAAAGGAAGGAATCATTCTGGAATATATTTACAAATCTTTGGAATCTTGCAAAAGCAGATGAGAGAGATGAACGGATCTTGTGTGTAGAGTGATAGAGGCTAAAAACGACAAAATGAGTGTGACAGTGACATGACGAGAACTCTCCTCCTGTCTGACGGCCAATAGGAAGCCGTGTGGGCTTACTCGAGAGGGTGTGGTTTAGCGAGAGCCCCGCCCTCGCAGACTTGGTCCCCAAAACACGTTCTGTCTTTTAACCAGTGGAAGGAGTCCTTAATTTGACCGTAATGGAGCGTCATCTAAGAGATCCTCCAGCGAGCCCGTGTCCTCCGGAGACGACTCCTTCCTGTCCTCCGCGGTCATTCGGGTCTTTTTCGTGCCACTAGGCGGGCCGCTCTCCTGAAGAAGCTCTTTGGCGAGAAGGTTTGTCACGGCCTGACCGGCTCCTCTCCGATTGTTGGCTGAAATAAAACGGGAAATAAAAGTCTGAATGAAAAACGTCATGCTGGGAAGGCCACACTCTGAGGTCAGGCACAGGTGTTAGAGTTCAAAGGTCACTGTTATAAGCACTACAGTCAAAAACAACCAACAACTTACCTTTTATAGGAATATTCCAGGTTACTTTCAACTTAATAAATTCGTCCATCATTTATAAAAAACAAACGGATCATATTTACAATAATACAAAATAAGCTTAACAGATCAAAAGCTTTAAAAGCATTTGTCTAAATCAAGCTTGATTATTGTAAATATTATAACAATCTGTCCAGTCATATTACAATACAGATTTTTTAAAGCAGCTTCACATTAATAAACAGGAAAATTATTGTTCAGCTCAATATAGTTTAGTATTGACTTAATTTATTTTCTGTGGTAATCCAAAACACGTGGTTCATCCACATTAATACTTGAAAATAACCTGAAATATTCCTATAGACACCCATCAAATTCACACAGAGACAGCTGCAGAATATCATACATCATCATATATGTGAGCTGGACGCCATGCTGCTTTATTTAGGTCAGCAGGAGTCTGGCAAGTGTTTACACGCATGTTAAACAACCATGTAGAACAAAGACATTCATATGAGAATATCGTCATATTCCATTCAAATTTTTCAGCCTGTATGCAAAACACAACCATGCAGAGTAACCCATAAGTCCACACACACACACGGAATTCCCAGTGCTACTGATAACAATCTTTGAACAAACATCTGCAACGAAGCATGCAGAGCGATGAACAAACACACACACACACACACACACACACACACACACACACACACACACACACACACACACACACACACGCACACGCACAGACGTTACCAAGCAGGTGTCCAGTGTGAGCTGTGATAAGGACAGCACTGAGTCTGTTGGGGAGAAAAAGCCGTTATGGGTGCGATTGTAGCTTCAGGTTATGAGCGTCAGACAGATGGGACCTTTATAAACATTCACCGTTGTATCCATAGTTTCAGTCAATAAATACCAATCACTTAATGCTATGAAATGATGGCAAGTATTTCTATTATTACACGCTGTTTGAGCAAGGCAAAGGCATGATCACAGTCAATAAGAAAACGTTTAAAGGTGAAGTACGTAAGATTTTTTGATAAAACATTCTCTTGACCCAGTTCATTGTTCATTGTCTATTAGAAGTCTACCTTTAAATAGAGCGTAAACATTAAAGGTGCAGTGTGTGATTTTTTAGCGGCATCTAGTCATGAGGTTGTGAATTGTATCCCCTCTCCCTTTGAGAGCACATAGAGAAGCTACGGTGGGCGATACAAGACAAAACTGTTGTTGTCGGAGAGAGCCGAGCGCTAGAGTGACTAGCGCTCTGTAGAGAAGTTTGTCCGTTTAGGGCTACTGTAGAAACATGACAGCTCAAAATGGCGACTTTATGACTTTAAAACATAACAGTTCATTATGTGAGGTCTTTATAATCCACTGAAAACAGTTATTATAGATATTATAGATCTACACACTACACTGCACCTTTAAGCTGGTCCCAGACTAAAATGCATGTTTGAGCTTTAACTGAGAGCAACATATTGTAAAATATGTAAGTGCCAGTGTTTTGTCTGAAGATGTTTTTTTCTAAAGTACATTTATAAAAGCTACTTAAATTACCTACTTTAACTAAGGACTAATCCTGCTGCCGGTTCCATAATTAGAGCCATTATGTTAAGACTGTCTAACTGCCACTAGTGTTGCAGAAACCACATACTTCACCTTCAATGTACAAGATTATGGAGCAATGACATTTCATATTATAAGTGCTGGGGGATATTAATCGTGATTAAATCGCATCAAAAAAATCAAAGTTTGCATTTACATAATGTGTGTGTGTACTGTGTATAATTATTATGTATATATAAACACACACGCATGTATATATTTAAGAAAGTTACATGCACATACTGTAAATGTAATATCCTATATATAATTAAAAAATACAAATCTTAAATATATACATGCATGAGTGTATATATATATATATATATATATATATATATATATATATATATATATATATATATATATATATATATATATATATATATATATATATATATATATATATATATATATAAATAAATCACAGTTATCATATATTCACAGTTAAATACATATAGTTATCAAGACGCATCTACTTTGGAAGGAAAATGACAAAAGATGCATAAAAATTATGTGCATTTAAGCTTAAATCTTGACTAAATATCTGCCAATGGGGTCAGACAAATAAGCTTAAAATATGTATAATATATAAACAAACTTTTATTTTGGATGTGATTAATCAATAATTTTTTTCCAGCACTAATATAATGTGTTTTTATAATCAATAATTGTATTGATAATTGTTTATATTGATCATCGTTTCAGAAAACAATACTTTGTCACATTACATTTCAAGTTTATGTATCTAGTTTTAGAAATGTTTAAATATTTGTTCTGGAAAATAAAATTTAGAGGAAGAACATAACTTTCTGAAGTGCTGTTAACTTCTTTAATTAGAGAAGGAGTAGAACGAGAGACAGTAAACATTACATAAATGGCCCACATAATGACTTATTCACATCTAAACCGCCTCCACACTCTCCTGTCATTCGCATGTTTGATCTGATTTGCATCCCAAACTTATATTTAGACAATTGGTTCATCACACTTTTCACTGCTGCTAGTGTGTGTGTGTGTTTCACACTGTCTGGGTGTAAAACAAGAGCTGTGATAATTATCATCAGGGTAATGAAGCTAAAAATAAGAAACAATTAAGAGTGTTTGGAAGTGTTGAGCTCCCTGTGAAGCAGAACGCACCGCAGAAAAACATTTTCTTCCTCAATATTCTTTTGTCTTGTTTTTAAGTATTTTAGCATTTAATTTGGAAGGAACGAATGCATGACAAACTATGCATCAAAATGATGTGCATTTAAGCTTAAAACCAGACAAAATAAAAAACAAACTTAATCTTAAGAACAAGACTCCATTCCTACTCCATTTTTGTTTATATATTTGTACTGGAAAACAAGACAAAAAAAAAAGACAAAAAAAGACTGAGTTTGTTGTATATCTGACATGATTAAGTGTGAGGTATTGTTCTGCCCACAACAGGAGTGTGTGTCTGTTACACTTTTCGTAGGATTGGAGAGCGTCTGCCTTCTTGTTTGTGAGCTGGACAAAGAAGTGTGTGTGTGTTTTGTGGACATCTGGCACACAGTGTGTTTCTCTTCAAGTGTTTGTGAGTTTGGTCTCTATAAAGTGATATTGTGTGATGGGCACAGGGTGCGTCTCTGGCTCTTT
>NC_090182.1:8151797-8181797 GCF_024679245.1 Pseudorasbora parva | reverse complement strand
GTGTGTGTGTGTGTGTGTGCGAGTGAGTGTGTGTTCTTTAAACTGACATTCAAATATGTCACCTGTATGCAAATCTAACCTCATAAATGACCAGTTATTGTGGCTCCTACAAGTATTTGATCACTTAATTCAGACTTTAATCTTGAATTTGAATAGATAAAAATGACACGCTTTGATTGTCTCATTAAATGATGTATGTGCCACTGCATGTATAACATGTTGCTTATAGCTGGTGTGATAAGATTTGTTAGCTGCAATGACTAAATAGTTTTCATCATCTACATGCTCTCTATACAACACTGCAATAACCAGTGTTTCGTTAAAACTAACTATTAAACATAACGTTCATTAATTACAATAAAGCTGAAAAACACACACACACACACACACACACATTATATATATATATACATACACACACATATACACACTATAAATACTAGATTACAAACTTAAAACAAATAAAATGAAAATAATTTAATACATATGTTTAATATAATTTTATAAGTATATAATTAATAAAAAATAGTTAATGACTAGTAAATAATTTGTTAATAATGAACATGAGTTAACAGAAACTACCAATAAACAATACTTCTACAACTTAATCAAAAGATGTCTTAAGATTTGTTAACGAACTAACATGAACAATAAAAAACTGACATTAACAAAGATTCATAAAAGGTGTAGATCTATTGATCAAAGTAACTTCACATTAACTAAAATTAACAAATGAGAACTTAGTACCATGTTTTTTTTCTATCAACCTCACACACACGTCTGCAAAAATAATGAGTGGAAATTTGGAGCCCCAAAAGTTTTAAACTACAGCCAGACAAGAAAAGTAGGTCAGAGAGAGAGAGAGAGAGAGAGAGAGAGAGAGAGAGAGAGAGAGAGCGAGAGAGCGAGAGAGAGACGAGAGAGAGAGAGAGAGAGAGAGAGAGAGAGAGAGAGAGAGAGAGAGAGAGAGAGAGAGAGAGAGAGAGAGAGAGAGAGAGCGACAGAGAGAGAGAGAGAGAGAGAGAGAGAGAGAGAGAAAGAGAGAGAGAGAATCTCTACCATCATTGATGTTGAGTATCTGTCCAGAGTTCATTCTCTTCTGTTTCTCCTCTTTCTCTTTTTCCGCTTTCTCTCGTGCCAGTTTGGCTCGACGAATCTTCTCCTCTGCTTCTTTCCGTTTCTGGTTCTCTTTCACTGCTTGCTGTAAAAAAAAAGCACATACATGCAGTGGATTCAGATCTTCTGTTAGTTCAGCTAAAGGAGAAAATACAGTTATAAAGTATTCAGATGAACCGATGAAAACACAGCACAGATAAGATAAGTGTGTGTGTTTTTGACATTGAGTCGCTGGTCCCTTTATGAGAGAGAGAATATCACTATGTCTAGACAAAAAACATACTAAACACAGACTGATGACTGAACCATCTGCTCTACACACACACGCGCACGCGCACACACATTAGTGTGTCACAAATATTAGTTGTGATTTAAACTAATATTTTTAAATAAATGTAATACTTTTGATCAGTAAGAATGCATTAAATTGATTGATAAACTGAGTAAAGACAGTTGCAAAAGATATAATCTTGCAATTGTGAGTTATAAAGTCAGAATTGCAAGTTATAAATTATATTTAGCTTATTTGATATAATTTTGTTATTTGGATGTGCCCACACAATCAGTAATGCGAGTAGAGTCTGAATTGTGAGATCTAAACTCGAAAGTTAATTTTGGGGAAAAAGCTTCCATATTTCTCCAAGGTCAACAGTGGTCACCTTTCTGTCGATTGCCAGTTGTGATCTCACCTGGAACATGTTCCTGAAGTTGTTGAGGTCACCGAATAACTCTTCTGGGCTCATCTTTTTGGGGTCGAAAACAAAGTACTTGCCCAACTCTTCATACTGCTTCTCCATGTTCTCGTGCATCAGCTTCATCTTCTCAAACTGCTCAGAAGCCGCCGATACAAAACTGTATAGCACTCCATTAAGAAAAACATGGCATTATGATTCACAGCACAACTCAATATCACTTGTATAGGGATCAGCTTTTATATTTATAAATCATTACTAAACGCATTAAATCAGTTGTTTTTCCCGCCAAACAGGGAGCAAGTACTAAAACAAACTTCCTCAATGGATAAACTTCACAGGACGCTTGCAGGACGGCACACTTCTTCTAGAACCCAAACAGGATGTGATGTCACAATGGATCATTGACACTGTATTTTTATAACATTATTGTTTGGGGAAACGACAGTGGAAACCAAAGTGACACTTCCTGTCATGCAACAGGCCGGAGGGAATAAAGGATATGGTCATTTTCTCCACAAATTTGTCCTTGTCGCTCTGCGGAGGGGGGGAACGTCTCAATATCTTTCTCAAGGTTTTTAATCCTGCTTTCCCATTTGATCTAGATTCTTCTGGAGCGTCTCTGCCGACACTAAGAGAGGGAGAGGAAAAAATGTTAAAAACCACAGAGATATGTTTCGACAGAGATATATTAGTATCACAGTACTACTGTTCATAAGTTTGGGATAAGGAATACGTTTCATTTTTTCAAGTCTCTTCTGCTCGCCAAGGCTGCATTTATTTGATCAAAAATATAGTAAACAATAGGCTACAATTCAATATAGTATATATATTTAAAATGTAATTTATTCCTGTGACAAAAGCTGATTTTTCAGGATCATTACTCCAGTATCACATGATCAGAAATCATTCTAACATGATGATTTAATGCACAAGACACATTTCTGATTATGTTGAAAACCCATTGTGCTGGATAAGATTTTTGTGGAAACTGAAATTTAGATATTTTGTAACATTATAAATGCCTTTACTATCACTTCTGATCAATTTATTGCATCCTTGCCGAATAAAAATTGGAATTTCTTTAAAAAAAGTAAAGAAAAGATTGCTAGTGCATACATAGTAAGGAAAGCATCATCAATGACACACAGGCAGGAATGAGACTGACCTTTGCTGGCTTTCTCCACGTGGATGAGTTCCTCTGGGAAGGTCATGACCTCAGGGTACTGCTCCTGACATGTTTCCGCCAGGAAGTGCAGTAGAGTCTGTTTCTGATCTGCTGATTTAGTGTCTCTCAACTAAACACACACATACACACATCTGTTTACTACTTACTTTGTGGGGACCAACACATCAGGCACTTTCCATAACTAAGGTACAACATTTTCTCTCACTAGCAATCCCATGCACAAACATGGGCAACACAAATCCATTATAATGTATTATGTCTCTACTAGAGATGCACCGATCCGATACTCGGGATCGGTATCGGCTCCGATCTGCCATTATTTGCCGGATCGGGTATCGGACAGACAGGACCGATCCAAATTCGATACTGTGCGCATAATATTCTGTGTTATTGTTAAGCCCCAGCGCCCCACAAAAGGCACAAAAACCTTATAAAGCATCAACGATTTGTGCACTATATTATAAGTGTTCTGAAGCCATTCCATCGTTTAATGCGAGTACAGATTAGTTCACGTCAATGCTTCCCTCCACTGCGGCTGTCAGTCACTCTCCATTCAGCTTTAAACTGTCGCGTTCGGTTACGACACTAAACACGATGAAACTTTCCAAGATTATTTATTGTTTCTGTTATTATGCTTGATCTGTAGATAACGCTCTAACGTTATGGTTTCTCAAAAAAAATATTTTTACAATATTTTAAATATATTTACTTGTTTTTCATGAATATATTTTGTGTAACATATTTACCAGTTATTCATTTTTGTGGTTTCCTTTACTTTTTCCCAACTAAATGTTTAGATTTTATACAATTATTGTGCACTCGTGATTTTATAACTTTTGCTGCTGTATTATTCACTAATCTAATTTATTCAATTCTACACACTAAGGCTTAGAAATTCTACATAGACAAAACTGCATTGGTATCGGATCGGTTTAGTATCGGTATCGACTGATATTCAACATTTTTAATATCGGATCGGATCGGTTCTGGAAAAATGGTATCGGTGCATCCCTAGTCTCTACTAGAAAAGGTTATGCTTAAAGCAGCACTGGGTAACTTTTGCTCTCAGGGTCCCCCTACAGTTGGGAAAAATAATGTCCTCAACTACTGTCGTAAGCTGTCATCCTACAACAGGGGATGCCATCGGGCGTGCATCTGTTGACATGAAAAACATGATAGCCCTGAACTAGTGATGCGCGGGTCGTCTCACTATGAAATTATGAGATTCCCCCCCCCCACCTCCGCAGACGTGTCATTCAACCTATTGTAAGTCGATGTATCATCACAAGAGTCTTGAAAATATATTATGAAGGTTGAAAAGTTACCTAGTGCTGCTTTAAATGTTGAAAAGCAAGATTTTTCTTCATATTCTGCATTGTTGCAGCTCCTCTCTCTCCAGTCTGTCAGTAACGCTCCGTTTAGTTCCTGTCTCTATGAAGCCCCTCCTTCTGCAAAGCGCACTGAGCTCTGATTGGGCTGGACCAGTGTGTTGGGATTGGTCAAGCTTTACGAGTCTGTTTGGGAAATCTCCCGTCCCTTACCATAACCGCCAGTTTCAACACTACTAACTAACTCAACCAGGACGAACTGTTCAGAAACAAAGCGCACTAATAAAGAGAAGAACTCTGACTTTGACACCATGCTAAAACAGCAAAATTACACACTAAAGAGAGTTAAAATTGAAGAAAAAACAAACAAAAAACTACTTAAACTAACAATGAAAAACACTTCTAAAGGATTTCTTAATCTGTTAATAAGGTTACACTATTTTACAGTGCCGTTGTTACATATACATATACTTGTTACATATACTTACACTTACACGTAAGTGATAATAGTAAATGATGCATTATTACATGCAACTAACCCTGAACCAAACTAAATCCTAATCCTAACCCTATAGTAAGTACATGTAGTTATCTCATATTACTCTGCTTTTCCCTTGGCGAGAAATCTCGTCACATTTAACTTGTCACACCCCTAATAATATTTATATGAAAAGTTTCTGGTTTAAAGCACATGAAACGCACACCAAATGTAGTGTTGAGTGTATTTGTGAAGCTGATCACCTTGCACAGGTAACTGATGCTGAATCCGTAAGCTTTGGCGTTGCGCGATCCGGCGTTCATGAAGTTTCCCAGCAGTAGCGTGATCTCTAGCAGTTTGGCGAAGCCCTCGCTCTTCCGAAGCTCCTCGCAGGCGGCCGTCACCGCCACCACGTCCGGCTTGATGTTATTCACCTGCTCCTCAAACTGGAGCTTGAAGAGGATGGAGCTCAGACGGGGCTTCAGTCGCTTCACTGAACTGATCTAAAGACGGAGACGCACATGCACTGTCTGTCTCTGTGTGATTATGTTTATGAGAAATCAATATTTGTTTGGGTTTCTCACCACAACTCCGAACTGTTCAGACTCAGCCAGCTCCTCGTACTCGTCTTTCAGCTCTGTTAATGTGTTGAGTTGCTCCTGCTCCGGCAGCAGCTTCAGCAAACTCTGAAACACACACAGAGGCCGTTTACCACTAGAAAACACCTCAAGAGAAGGCACCGGGTTTCACTGGATTGTCCCTTTTGGTTTGCCTACCAAAACTTTACACACACAAATTGTCAGGTTTCAGTTGAGACATGCTACCGAAGACATAAGTTAAGCATTTATTCTTGGTCTTGCTGTAATGTGTTTCTTGTGTTCTCTACATATTGTTTTTGTGATCATGACTTAATTTGTGTACTCAACAACAACAAAAATCACCATGAATGATTTGCATTTCTGAGGGTATTTAAAACGCAGTGTCTATTTAAAAGATTCGCAAATATGGGATTTCCTTTTTTAATTGTTTTATGTGGATGACATACAATCATACATCCGGGAGGAATGAGTAAATTCATTGTAACAATCATCCAAAGGAAAAACACTGTAAATGCTCTGGACTTACTGGTGAACTGTCTAAAAAAGGTCAAAGCCAGGGTGTCAGTGAACTTTTTACATTTTAATGAGAATAAAACTTAGTAGAGGGTCGCCTGAACCGTCAAATGTAGGCGAGCTGACCCCATTTTGTAAACCCGTGGTCAAAAATCTAGGGGTACTGTTCGACAATACCTTAATTTTAATCGAAAAGGTAATCCATGCCTTTGTGTTTACAAGGCTTAACTATTGGAACTCTTTGTATGAGGATGTCTGCCAAACAGCTCTAAATCGATTGCAATTAGTCCAAAATGCCGCCGCTAGGCTCTTGACAGGGACTCACAATTAGGATCATATTTCTCCTACTCTGTCTTCCCTGGGCTGGCTGCCAGTCCAGCCCAGGATTGATTTTAAGCTCCTGGTATTTGTTTGTAAGTCCTTAATTGGGTTAGCGCCATCCTATCTGTCAGAGCTCTTACAGGTGCACAATCCTCCTAGGATGCTGAAGTCTTCTGACCAGTCTTTTTTAATTGTTTAGAGAACTAGGTATAAGCAAAGGGGTGAGCGGACCTTTGCTGTGGGAGTACCAAAGAGATGGAATAGTCTACCACCTCACATTAGACTTGCTCTAACTATTATTATTTTATTTTTTTAAAGACGTTTGAAGGCACATAATCTTTATCTTTTGTCAGTACTGTTTTTATGTGTCTTGTCTGTGTTTTGAACATTTTACTACAAAGTAAAGTATTAAGACTAAGTTCAAATCGCCCGCCTTATTGGCAGAGGCTATTTAGGCTGACATCTGGCTGGGCCAGACAAAATCTGACAAATCTACCCGAGTTTGAATCCACCTTTTGCTGAACTTGCTCATGTCCCTTTTCCCATCGCATACCAGAAAGCCATTTATTTTCAATCAAAATGTAAGAAGATATTTGTAAAGTGGGTTTATAACAAGAGAGATGCTCACGTTCGCTCTAAACAGTGTTAGCTACTCAGTTGCTTACCCTTATGACACACAGCTAAAGTATTCGTAATAATTTTGACCTTTTATTGAAAGTAGCCTACATTTACCTATTTATTCCTTCACAAGCAGCCAGAAAAACAGTTTAGTTGCGTTTGAGTTGAGTCAGGTGTGACGTGCGAAAGGCACACAATATTATTCAGTGTATTTGTAATTGCGCTAGGTGGCACTTATAATCACAGAAATGACATGCTTCACCTTTAAACGCTACAGCGCATCAGCAGAAGACACACGTCTAAATCAGAGATGACAAATAAACAAAACCTTGAAATACAAGTCTGTATGGCATGGTTTCTTTTACATAAGCATTTTTTAGAAATTTTTTAACTTGAGCATTCAAGTTTAGGTTCAGTAATTTCACTTATTGTCGTCTCAATTTTAAAAATGTCCCTTTCGTCAATTAATTGGACTGCAATATTAAATGTCTTGGGCTGCAAGAGCCGGTTAAGTCCATGTGTGCTTTTTTTGTTGCAAAAAAAAAAAAAAAATACTCTAAGTCCACTTCTTTGGACAACAAAACAGTAATTGTAGTAGACAGTTGCAAATCTCTAAAGATGCAACCGGAAACATTGGACATGATGAAAGCAGAATTTAAAATGTAACTGAAGAAACTTATCCACAAAGAAGGGGGAGCTGTGATGCAAGTGACTGCTACGTTTGTTTCTGTCAGAGCAGCACAAGGAACACTGTTGTGTTTACATGCTTCTAGTGCTAGACGGTATACCGGTTAATACTGAATACCGGTGTTTATATTTGTTATGATATGAATTTATATCATACCGCAATACCCCAATAGTATGTCGCTTAAAGGAACACTCCACTGTTTTTAGAAATAGGGCTTATTCGACTTCTTTACTACATTTAGATGCATTATTGTCTCAGTACATACATCGTTTTAGTTTGGCAGGGTTGCCGCTAGCTTAGCATAATGAATGGAATCCTATGTTGCCAGCTAGCATGTCCCGAGTAAATGTGATCAAAAAAGCAGATTCGCAAAAATCCTCCATATGCCAGCAAACCAATGAGAATGCTGAACAATGATGACCATATATAACAAATCATAGGCACCAATACTGATGTGGACCCGCTTACCCCAAACCCTCCATAATGGGCAGATTTGAAAAAAATTACTGTCCTAATATCTCTTATGAAGTATTTATGTGATGAAATGCCATGTAACAAATAATATGTCTGTCTAGTTTGAACTTGCTGCTTTCTAGAAACTTCTGTCTCAGCGGGAAGCTTTGCTTTTAAAGACCTAATAAAATATTTCAACTCCGGTCAATATTTTGTGCCTAATTATTTACTTGTGGCAAGTAGAAGAGTAATAAGCGGGGTCCCAGGGCCCTTTACGTCAGGGTCCTGATCACCCTGTCAGAGATTATACTGTGATAAAAAACAGCTGGATGTTCATTATGCCTTACTTATCAGTTCAGTTCCTCCAGGTTAGAAACAGACAGGACTTAAATGTCAAATGGACATCAAAGATCCCTCAACACAAGCCTATTCACACACACACACTTTCATACCTGCACCATGTTTTCACTGAGAACTTTCTCGTTGACCTCCAGGATGACATTCTTCATCTCTTCATAAGGCATCCTGTTTGAACCCAAGAATATAGCTGCAACACACACACACACACACACACACACACACACACACACACACACACACACACACACACACACACACACACACACACAGTTCTAAGCAAACAACACTACAAATGACAGTGTCGAACTAGTGAGATATTTCACATCTGAATGAACATGCTGGTACTCACAGAGATTCTGGGATGTTTTGGAGTCGAGCACCTTCAGCTCCTTCACCTTCTTCTTCTGAGTGTTTTTCTTCTCTTCAGAACCCTCTTGATCTTTCTTAACTAGAAATAGAGAGAGAGAACAGGTTAAGTACTCGTGTGTTTGAGAAAGGAGCTGAAATTATGTTTCTGTAAGGACAGACACGTCTCTCTCCCACACACACACACACTTTGACTGTCAGGGTTACTGTACTCATACAAGCTAAATGGGTTTTTGGGGAGCTGATATGACACGTCAAGAAGTGACATCAGTGTCATGTGGTTTTATGTACTGTTCTTCATTTAATATTTCTTTAAACAATTTCAAATAGTTAGATGATTATCATATGTGCAGTTATGAATTCATGTTAACTGATGTTAACTATATGTTATATACTAATATACAATTTCTTAATATTTTGAATTACATATTTTTTTTTCATTTAAGTACTAAATGAAAACTTAATTATTTCACCTAGTTGGCAACATTGTACTTTAGAAATGTAATAATTGTATTTTGTTATATTTCTTCCTAAGTAATATATATATATATCATTTTTTTAAAGCTATATTTAAATTGCAGAAAACAAAACTCTGCACAACAGGAACATTTTAGTGAACTGAAAAATAACTAACTAACTAAATAAATAAATACATTTGAAAAATATAACCTACAATTTGATGTTGAAAAAATAAAAACACTGTGCACACTTTCTCCTCTACCTTATAGTTGTAAATAAATTACAACGGACACACACACACACATACACCGAACAGCACAAACAGCACACACACTCCCTATCAGTGTGTTGGCATCTCTGTTCTAAAGACAGCCTGTGAGGGGAGCAAAAAGAGGTCAGAGGTCTTAGGTCAGGACACAGGGTTGAGAGTCAAACGCCCGACAGCTTCAATGAAACGTGAAGACTGAAGTTCACACTACTGACGAGTCTCCAGAGAAGGACACACAGTGTCAGATGACTGTCAGCTTGTGTATGTATGTGTGATAATCGCTAATAGTGCATGAAACACAATCAAGATCAGATAAACATCTTCACCTCTATCTGCAGCCTGGCCTGTTACTCTCATCTGTCCATGTCTGCCCTTTATTCTTTCTCTAATGTCTTTCTGAAAACTTTCTCTCCTCCATTTTCAGCCTCCTTTCAAACTTTTTTTTTCTCTCTTTACCTCATTTCCAAGCAGTACATTTGTCTCTGGCATCTGAGTGTGTGTGTGTGTGTGTGTGTATGTGTATTGAGTTACAGCAGCATATGGAAACGCTCAAGAGAGTGAAGCAGCTCTGAATTACACACACACACACACACACACACAAACAGACACACACACACGCGTTTTTCAAGACTTTCCATAGACATAATGTTTGTTTTTTACTGTACAAACTGTATATTCTCTCCCCTTACACTAACCCTACACCTAAACCTACCCATCACACACAACTACAGGCATGTTTACATTTTAAAACAACTCATTCTTTATGATTTATAAGTTGTTTTCCTCAGGATGACCAAAAACTGTCCCCACAAGGACAAGGAATTCCGATTCTGCCATCTATGTGGGGATATCCTCATAATGTAGGGTTTACCATGACCATACACACACACACACACACACACACACACACACACACACACACACACACACACACACACACAGTTTTGTCGTCTACAGAAAACACATAACATCTCATCTCATCCATTTAAACACACAGAACTTAATTTCGTCCTCCTAAGCCCAAACAGTGGCAAACACATTAGCACAATACTCTTATTTACTTCAGATTATATATATAAAAAAAAAACATTTAATTAGTTTTATTGACCTAAGAATGAAAATAAATATACATACAATTGAATTTTCTACACATTTAAAATGGATAAAAAAAAAAAATCAATTTCTATGATTACTTTATACATCCTTTTTATGTACTATAAAGCACAGAATAACTGAATAATAAACATCTTGAATCTGTTTAAAGCTAAGGAAAAAATAATTAGAAAGAAAGTGAAGACTAGATAGCGAGATCATTTCACTAATCCGCATACAGCATAACATGATCTGAAATGTCTGTCAGTGGGTCAGTGTGTGTGTGTGTGTGTGTGTGAGAGAGAGTGATTGATTTTGCGCTCAGCCAGTGAACACACAGCTATAGCCTCTGCATCTTCACTGCCTGTGATTCATAAAATGGGATCTGTATTCAAAATGGCTGCTGGTCTCGCTCTCTCACACACAGACAGACAGTCTCTCTCTCGCCCTCTCTTTCTCACACCAGACACACACACACACACACACACACACACACACACACACACACACACACACACACACACACACACACACACACACACACACGAGATTCCAAAACTCATTTATGAGCCTATGGCGCCTCTGCAGGTCACAGCGCAAACTGCAGCATGACAACAGCACATCTGTGTTACATTAACATTACATTTACAAGAGTGTGTGACTGTGTGTGTCAGGAACTATGAAACACTGTCCCTTTAATGTTATTGTTTCTGGATTGTGCTGTAAATGTCCCGCTGTCTTTTGTATTTTTGTATTGCCTGAGGTCTATTCATCCACTCAGGCTTTTATCTTCGTCTCATGGCATCCAGCCTCAGTACACAGCTGCTTTACACAAAAGAGCTCACACACACACCTTGAAATCAGGACATATCACTGACATATTTATATATCTCCAAAAAGAGTAAATTGTTCCTAAAGGGAGGTTTGGTCTTAGTTTTCCTCTTGGGGCAAAAACAATAAACACCCCAAACTATTCTCTCTCTCTCTCTCTCTCTCTCTCTCTCTCTCTCTCTCTCTCTCTCTCTCTCATAGACAAAATGATTTTCATCCTGTACAAACTGTATATTTTATCCCCTTCCCATCATACAAAACTTCCTATATTCTATATTTTCAAAAAACATGATTTAAGCTGTTTTCCTCATAAGGACTAAACATTTTTCCGATAAGGATTTTGTATATCGCCATCTTAAGATCTTAACAAATTTGTGGGGGCATTTTGTCCTCTTAGCAGAGGGTTTACCAGGACCACACACACAAATCAGAAAGTGTGTGGATATTTCTGTAAGTGTCCAGCTGTCTTTCCACTTCTGCCCGTCTCTGTCTGTCATACATTAAAATCTTTGTGTTTTTGTGTTTATTATTAGTTGAGCGAGAGCCACAGACATCATGTCTGCTGTTTCTGGAACTCCTGATCTCAGTTTAAACACACACACACACACACACACACTCTTCTTTTCCCATACAAGGCAAGAGTTTATGTGAGTGGAGGTCACAGTGAGACAGAGAGACACACAGACATGTCCAGCATGTTAAAGTGTAAAGTTAACTCCACCTCATCAGCAAACTGCACACAAGCTCAATACAATACAATCACACAAAGAGAAACTGTGTTCTTTCATCTCTCTCTCTCTCTCTTTCATTCCAGAGTATTTTTAGTCTAAAGTGCATTACTGAGAGCCTTCTTTGTTCTGTAAGAGTTTATGGTGGAGCACCAGCGCCTCTAGTGGCAGCACACACACTCTGCAGCCTGAACTTACACTAAACTTATTGCAAAACACCAAACTTCACCTCACTCCTCTTTCAGAGTTTTGGATTTGAAATTTGGAGAAAAGTTTATACTAAACGCCATACTAAAACTTGCAATGTATAACAGTCTAGAGGTCAACCACACACTGAATGTGAAATGAATGTAACTTATTTCTTGTCATTGCTTATATTTCACTGAAGCTTTTGTAATAAGTACAATCTCTCCTTTGTGGATTTAATTGCATGTTACTTTTGTTACTTTGTTACTTTTAAAAGTTGAACTTTGTTCTATTCCAACGTTCCGAAGACTAATTTTAAACAGACGCAAGCACTTTTATACACAGTCTTAAAGGAAAGAATGTTTCTCCTCCTGAGAGAAAGGGAATGTACTCGTCAGCAAACACACACACACACACACACACACACACACACTTCATACTTCAGTAATCTAATAGAAAACAACTCACTCAGTAAAAGTGCTGCCTGCAGGAATGCAGCTCTCTGAGAGTTTGACACAAAGACGGAATGAAAGGAAAGAAGGACAGATGCTGAAGAGAGAGAGAGAAAGAAACAGAGCAGGTGGTCGTTGTTTGGGGCTTTAAATGTAAAACAGAGCAGCAGCTGATGAGACACCGTCCCTTTAAACTTTAAATGCCCATGTGTGTGTGTGTGTGTTTCTGGGAGTTTCCAGGGCTCCGGTTGCCGAGGGTAACCTCGGAGCTGAAAGGGGCCCTTCATCCTGTTTTTGTGTGGAGAGGAAGGAATGAGAGCGGAGAGAATGGAGAAGGGGCGAGCGGAGGGGTGACTCAGTGCCAGATGGCAGGGTGTGGTGTGACGGGGGCGGGGACACGGACAGGAAACGGGAGGGTCAAATTCAGGGGGACGGACTGTGGGCGGGGTTTAGAGTGTGCTCACTTGCGCACCCCTGGTGCATGAACGGTGCAACTGCAGTGTGCAAATATTAAGATGGGTATTTAGATGATAATGCATAAAATATCAGCAGAAAAAAATGCCAACATCACGAAAAATTGTAAGACAATACAGGGACTAGAAGTCCAAGTCAGAATACAGAATGTTATAAAGCTTTTAAAGGGGAATCAGATGAATATTTTTAATTACATATGACTGCAATTTACAAAAAAATGTAAGTAAATTAAAATGAATAATGAAGTTAATAAAAAAGAAATCACTTTTTCACAATATATAGGCCTATATATATTTTTTCTCTACAAACCATGGTGACAATTAAATTAAAATAATTAAATTAGAATATAAAGTTTATTTCCAAATGATAAACAGATTAATCGTTTTAAATTGAAATTACATGTAAATTACAATGAATGAAGACGTCAATACATTTATGAATATTTTCACTTTCACAAACACATACATACATATACATTTTTTTTCTACAAAATATGGTGACAATTAGAATATTAAATTAAATACAACACTCAATTGCTCATCTTACAGTTAAACTAAACAAATATATAATTTGTTTTGTTCTAAGGATAGTTTAAAATTAGGATTGATAAGGATAGTTTTTAAGTTTCAAATGTAATTCAACTTTTTAACAGCATCCATATGAGGTTAAAAAATATCAACGTATAAACTAAAGCATCTATTATATGTATTTTATTATTATATATATTTGGCTGTACTAATCTATTTGTGATGTCACAGTGCCATCTACTGGAGCAACTGTGAACTGCAGCATTTCATTTCTAAGCATTCAGACTGATTTATTACAGAGAAGAAAAAAATCACAAGAGTATACGGGTGGAAAGTCTTCTAGCTTGAGATTTCAAATTTACCTCACACACACACAAAGCCTCGTTTATTTCAATTAAAGCGTGTAATTAAATTCAACAGGCTGTCAAAGGACAGAGAATAAGTGTGATAAAGTTGTGTTTTGGCATATCAATTTTAACGTGTTTTGTTGACTGTGACATTGGCACTAAGTGACCTCGGGAGTGAAAGTGTGTGTGCGTTCTCTGCCCCTCCGGCCATGAAGGTCTGCAGCAGTGACGCACAAACACAGTACGACTTGAATTACTGATCAGATGTGCGCAAACACACACACACGCTGTGGCTGAACACAATCATATTTTAACTCTCAGGAATGTGGGGATAGATTAGGAACACAGCACGCACGCACACACACACACACACGCACACACACACACACACACACACGCACACACACACACACACAAGCACACGCACACAGAATAATGATTTTAAATCAATGTTCCATCCGCTCCCATACAGACCCACGTCAAGATTTACTACAGCAATTACAGCAACCTAATTATACACACACACGCACAAACACACACACACACACACACACACACAAGTGTAATAAGTCTATGACTCAGTCAATCTGTCCCTCCTTCACAGCTCAGAGCTCCAGGGAGCCTGTAGGACAAACACACACACACACACACTGGATGTTGTGAAGTTAATAAGATGCTGAGGTGACTGTGCGCAAAAATATATGAAGGTCACACACAGAAGGAACAAAACACATCGATCCACATCTGTGCAAACACACATTTCAATAAACAATTAAGCACACACTCAAGGACATCAATAACAGGTCCATCTAACAGGGTTTAGTTAAGTCAGTGTGGATGCAGCAGATACATGATACAAAAGTGTGTGTGTGTGTGTACAGATCAGAGTCTATTTCCAACATGTAATTACACACACCGATGACTCTTAAACAACAGCTGCTACAACTTACACTCCATCCATGTGTGTGAAATGAACAAACCAGAACGATATTTGATAAAAGATGCCTTAAAACACTGCCCTCTAGTGGCAGATGACGAACATGAAAATGTTTCTCTTCTGCTCACCAACACTACATTTATTTGATCATTTGTAAAAACATTTATATTGTGAAACATTGTTACAATTTATAATACTCGTTTTGTGAATATATTATAACATGTCATTTATTCCTGATCAAAGCTGAATTTTCAGCATCATCACTCCAGTCTTCAGTGTCACATGATCATTCAGAAATCACTCTGATATGAGGATTTGCTGTTGAACTGTTGCGCTGCTTCATATTTTTGTAGAAACCATCAATTGAATGCATCATTGCTGTATAAAAGTTTACTAAAAATATTGAACGTTAGCATATATAAATATGCATTATTATTATATAAACTGAGGGATATGATTAACCGTCATTATGCCAGAAATGTGGCAGACAGTCTTTAACTTGTTTCGACATCAGAACATTCCTGTCGGCAGATGAAGCTGGTGGACTCACACACATCGCCACAAACACGGCACCAAACCACAAGAACAAACACAGAGATAGAGTCTGTCAAGACGCTCCATCTCTTATTCTTTGCTGCGGGCGAGACTACAGGCGTGCGACCAGAGCTGCAAAACCAGACAGAGATGCCAACACACACACCAGAGACCAGAGACCAGCTCAGGGTCTGGCCTACAGACACACACAACAACATGATTTCGGTGTCTGTCACACATGGGTGTATGTGTGTTAGTGTGAGTTTGTGTACGAGTGAGTGAGAGAGAGAGTGTGTATGTGTGTGTGAGAGAGACTGAGTGATTGAGTGAGTGTATGTATGTGAGAGTGGAAGTGTGTGTGTGTGTGTGAGAGTGAGAGTGAGAGTGAGTGGGAGAGTGAGTGAGTGAGTGAGTGAGAGAGAGAGAGAGAGAGAGAGAGAGAGAGAGAGAGAGAGAGAGAGAGAGAGAGAGAGAGAGAGAGAGAGAGAGAGAGAGAGAGAGAGAGAGAGAGAGAGAGAGAGAGAGAGAGAGAGAGAGAGAGAGTGTGTGTGTGTGTGTATGGGGGTTTCATTATTCAGCAAAACCAAAAATAAGACATTTAGCTGAAAGTCCACGCTGCTCTTTTCCATATAACAAATGCAAATACAAAATAAATAAAGTCATACTGAAAGGTGACAGAATCCTTATTTTTAAGTAAACTGCCTCTTTAAATACGTCACTGTGTGTGTATGATATTTATATGCCTCTCGTAAAGTCACACACACACAGTCTTTTTTGATGATGTTCTTTCTCTCCTGAGGGTCTATAGCTGTGTTGCTTTGGTTAGTTTGACCTCTTTCTGTGCTGGAGTTCACAGTGGACCATCCAATTAAACACACCAGCGCCGCACACACCCACACAACCTTCAGAAGCACATTATCTCTTATTCTGTCTTTCCCTGTCCATCCTCCAGGGATCTGGCCTCCTTCACTGGCCATAAAGGATAAGCACATCACCATTCTAAGAGAAAGAAAGAGCGAGCTAAACTGACCGTCACACACATCAGCTGTATTATATGACGGATTAAAGCGATAGTTCAGCCAAAAATGTAAATTCTGCCATCATTTATTCACTCTCATGTCGTTTCAGTCCTTTTGACTTACTTTCTTTTGTGGAATACAAAAGATTTTTTTTTTTTTTTTGCAGGATATCCTGGTGATTTGTTTTAAAGAATATTCATACTTGTATGAAACTTTTGGATATTCTATAAAAAAAATTTTTTTTTTTTTTTACTCTCCAAAAAAGACAACTTTACTGTTCAAAAGATTGTTTTAACGTTTTGAGAAGTCTCTTCTGCTCAACAAGGCTGCATTTATTTATGTGGATTCTTTGATGAATAGAATAACAAGTATTTATTAGAAGTATAAATGTTTTGTAAATGTATTTACTGTCCATTTTAATTCACATTACTGAATAATATTAATTTCTTTAACAAAAAAACTTATGGCCCTTACATCACCACTAATAAAACCAAACTAAATATAATGCTAACTTAGAATGAAAGCGTAAATGTAATTGTATCAGCAGAAACATAGGAACTAGTGTGTGTGTGTGTGTGTGTGTGTGTGTGTGTGTGTGTGTGTGTGTGTTAGCTGTAGGTTTAATTTTGGCCCCTGTCCACTAATCCGAACAGAAAACCCGCAATGATTTCTGACCAGGCCAAGCTAGGGGTGTGTAGAAAGCATCATGCATGCATACACACGTTCAAACAAACACACACGCCTCTAGAAACACTCGAAGAACACAGACAGAAATTACATGAACATGTTATTGACGCATAACCAAACACACATTCACACATCTGAGCATCTGTCAGTCAAATATTCCTAATCGTCAGCAGAAATTCTCTCTGGGGTCCTGTGTGTGTGTGTGTGTGTGTGTGTGTGTGTGTGTGTGTGTGTGTGTAAGCTGGTTTAGGACTGGTTAATCTGCTCAATACAGCTCAGGTTAATAGACAGATGGCAGATGTTATATTACTAAAGATTTACAGGGAAATCAAAGATTGAGGTAAAGCACAACAGCTGCTCACACACACACACATCTTGAATATGTGGTTAACGGGGACTTTCCATAGACGTTTTTCATACTGTACAAACTGTATTTTCTCTCCCCTTACACTAAACCCTATCCCTAAACCTACCCATCACACACAACTACAGGCATTTTTTAAATTAATAATAAATAAATAAAAAAAACTGTTTAATAAGCCAATTACTTAATGAAAACACAGGAACTATCTTCATATACCATGTTTATGTTCTAATACCTATTTCATATACACATTTGTGTCCTAATAAACTACATATACATGTACACACACACACACACACACACACACACACACACACACACACACACACACACACACACACACACACACACAGCGCATACTGCCAAAAACATATAATTATATAAATCAATAATTAATACTATAATAGTATATCAATGCAAGGAAAAGAAACAGTTTCTGTGTAAGTGTAAGAATGAAAACATTACCGATGTACAATAATGGAGACCTGAGTCGTACATTTAGAACTCTGATATTATATTATCTCAAGTTATCCTAACCAGACTGACGATATCAATTAAATAAAAATGCTGTCTGATACCAAAATGGTCTGCTGTATATTTTGATCTATTCTCATCTTTAAAGCAAAGACCACACAGTCTAGACACAAGCATGAATGGGATGTAAGTGTGTTTCTCTCGTGTGTGTGATCTGACCCTGATACCTGTACACACAGACTCTGATACTGCGCTGAAGGTGTTTGAACTACAGCTGTGCACCTCATGTTGTCCACCGGGGAACTGTGTGTGTGTTGCGAGTCATCACACACACGAGTGAAGCAAAACTCACTCTCTGGGTCTCATACACATACACACTTCACAGCATCTGTCAGCTTCACTCACCCGCTGAAATGAAAATCAGTGAGAACTGACAGCTTTATAAAACTTTAAACCTGCAGCTAACCACTCTAAACACACACACACATATACAGACGGAAGCAGTCATACGTGAGAAGTTGGAGATGGAAAGAGTTGAAGCAGAAACACATAAAACCAGAGAGAAACCAGTCACACACACACACACACACACACACACACACACACACACACACACACACACACACACAGAAGTGAAGAGCTCTGAAAGTAATGACTCTCTCTGTGCCACTTGTTTTCACACTTGGCCTGTTGTGTCACTTGATTCAGGAGTCTGAGAGCGGCACGCATGGATTCTGACTGATAAGTGAACACTTCAAAAGAACTTGGACCTCTTCAAATCATCGCAGGGAGGATCGCTTTAGGGTCGTGTAACTCCATCTTTTGTACACCGACAGAGGACAAAGCGACGGGCTTGTTTAAAATCTGATGTGAATATGACCACCTTTCAATACTTCAGCGTCAAGAAATTACGACAGAAATCCTACTATTGCATAACAGTTTTCTAAAAATTGTAAATATGTACATACCATTCAAAAGTTTGGGATAAGTATGATAATTGTACTCATCAAATATGCATTAAATAAATAAAAAGAATTTAGGCATTTGTCATGGTACAAATAATTTCAGACAAATACTGTTCTTATGACCCTTCTACTCAATTCTGAAATGTATCACAATGTCCACAAACATTAAGCAAATCAATGGTGTTTAAAATTGGCTTTATGAAAAAAAGTTTAAATAAGCTGTATGGCTTTTAAATCAAAGGATAAAACATTGATAGTAATCAGAAATATTCCTTGAGCATTTTATATCAAATTATATAAAAATTATATCAAACGAATAATATAAGCTAGAAAGCCCCGCCTACAGTGAAAACCCATTGGTCCATAATCCACTCCACTGCATATTAAAGGGGACATCATAAAAATCTGACTTTTTCCGTGTTCAAGTGCTATAATCGAGTCCCCGGTGCATTTACTCGAGCAGCTCTAGCGACAACAAATGTATTGATTTGTTTAAGATTAAGTATATTTAATGAGCTTCAGCTCCACTGTCATATCTATGGCCCTATCAGTTCACATGAGGGAGATATTATTAAAGCAGGAATTGTAACGATTATCTCGTCCACAGGGCTCATAAACATCTCTTTCAAAAAAACACAATGATTTATTTCTCATCCACCCGTGATTGATTGGAATATTATTTCTATATTACATGGCCCGCACGATCGGTCGATATAAGTGCAAACGCACGGGCGAGCCCAGATCAAGAAATAATTTTCTGCCGACGGGCATACGTTTTGTTAGCCCGTCTAGAAAACACACAGCCCTAGGACTACTATTAGCCTACATTAAAAAAGACATTTTACTCACATAAGTTTGTTGCACCATTCCTGTCGGATCAAATATAGAAGGCACATTAATGTGTCTGCAAATCCAGCACCTGAGACTTGTTTAAAAATGAGTCCGTAGTTAAATGAAGCGAACACGTGTACATGTCTTCCCTCCATGAGCTGAACTTTATTCAATATAAATGTATTGTGTGAATATTAATATCCTAATATTATGATCCAAAGGAAGCTTATGCAGCGACTGTGTTCTTCCACAATATCTTACCATCTTCTTCGCATGTTTATTGCTGCTGGCTAGCGAGCCGATCAGCTTCATGAGTCAGTGGGCGGGGCTACTGAATTACACGTGATTATTTTTTTCTGTAGAGGTGCTGTTTCGCCACACAATGACGTCTAGATGCGAACACGATTGTTCTCTGGGTCTGGTGTCTATAAAAGCTTTTCTTTGACTAACAAGGAAGTTTTCAGCTCTGAAATGTACAGGATATTCTTATATTACCATGACCTTTAATATATCAAAAGCTCAATGGAAAGTTGATTTCTCAATTCATCACCCCTTTAAAGCTCAAGGATCACTGGTCAGGCAGTAATGAAAGGGAGAGCACACAGTTTATAATAGTTGATCTGAGTTGTTTTACACATTTCACCAGTTTACCAGTTTATTGAAAAGGCATAAGGTCTGTATATAATTGGTTTACTGTTAGTTGTAAGTGTTTTTGTGCAATTCGCTGTGTATGTTGATGATAATGCAAGGGAGAGAGAGTGTTTATGTATAAGACTTTAATATGCACTTTTATGTTTTATTCAGCTCGTTTTGGCCATCATTCAGGCAGGGTCTGCTACAACATGCTTGTACTAATAGTGGATAAAAGCAAGATGGCAACATAAGTTAAAACCGTAATTAAATCAAACTATACCCGTTTCTATCTCCATGCAGCATTTATTTTCTGGCTTTGTAGGCATTATTATCCAAGTCCGGATCAAACTGAACACTGTTAGCTTTAGACATGTTATGTTACTGTACAATCTATTGAAGGTCCACCCTCTTCTTGAAATAACAGGTAGAGAGCATCAGCTGATATGCATTTAAAGGGACATATACAAAAATGGTGTGTTTTTTCTCACCCCCAAAAAAGACAATTTTAACAAGCTATAAAATTATCCCTGGGGGTATTTTTTTAGCTAAAACTACACATACACACTATGGGGACATCAGATACTTATTTTACATGTTGTAAAAAAGGGCATAATATGTCCCCTTTAGATGTGTTCTGATTAGCTGTAATTGATTCACGTTGTGCAGCAACTTTCTGTTAAAAGAAATAATGCTGTAAACTTTTATTTTTTGGATGTTATATTTGGTGTATTCATAGGATTGTGTGTTCAGCTCAATTCAAGAGGAAAACATCCTCAGTATCTCTTTCTCTCGCTCTCTCTGAGTTCTGGACGAGAAAAGGACATTGAGTAAGAGTGTATGGGGGAGGCACTGTCTCTTAATTAAGAGTCACTCCATATCGTGGCTCTAACGAGGTCACTCTAATGAGGTCACAGGCAAGGGGAGGAGCTACAGTCTTTCCTCAAGAGGACACACACACACACACACACACACACACACACACACACACACACACACACACACACAAAGAACAAATCCAACACGTATTCACTAGTACACTGAAAACACGTGATGAAAAACACAAACATGCAGGAGAGAAAGAGAATGTGCCTTTGGCTGGTAATTGGAAACATATACAAGCGTCTCTCTCATTGTTTCTTTCTCTTGTTCCTGTCTCACTCTCTCGCTCCATCTCTCTCTTAATCTTTTTTCTTCCTTCTCCACTCCATCTCTCTCTTTACCTCCTACAGTTTCTCCTACGCTCACCAACACCTCCGTCTCTCAGATTATATTTTTGACAGCCCAGTGACACACAAGACTGACTTGAAAAATGAAGGGAAAAAAACCACACACTCTCTCTCACACACACACACACACATACACCTTCTGAAGTGTACCATCAGTATGGATACCATCACATTACACTGACATGACTGTGTGTGGGGACGTGGGCCCAGAGTGCACAATTAAGACTGAAATAGTGTCCTTGGGAACCAAAACCACAGCTGATATGACTCAACAGATGGAGAGAAAGAGAGATACAACAACAAAAAAGACAGAAAAGACAAAACACAGAAATAATGAACTACTGAACAAAGGAATTAAACAAACAACTAAATAAAAATAAAGGAACAAGAATGGAAAGAATGCATGAGCAAAATAAAGCTTGAAAAAAAAACTGTGAGAAAGAAGGAGCTAATGAAAAGTAAAGAGCATGACTGCTTCTCTGAAAGATGAGCAGCGTTTAACTGACATATGAAATAAACGGTCCCTGTTTTTAAAAGTAATTAGTTATACTTTATATTCTCAATTATTTGATTAAACACTTATATTTTTAAGATCCTTGATTACATTTTACAATATATATGTATATGTCCGGGACACTCAAGGACATTCATAGAGTTGTCCCATAGCCACTCCTTTGTTATCTTGGCTGTGTGCTTAGGGTCATTGTCCTGCTGGAAGATGAATCCTAGCCCTAGTCTGAGGTCCAGAGAGCTCTGAAGCAGATTTTCATCAAGGATGTCTCTGTACATTGCTGCATTCATCTCTTCCTCGATACCAACTAGTCACCCAGTTCCTGCCACATCCCCACAGCATGCTGCTGCCACTACCATGCTTAACTGTAGAGATGGTATTGGCCAGGTGATGAGCGGTGCCTGGTTTCCTCCAGACATGATGCTTGCCATTCAGACCGGAGTTTTTTTGTTTCTCATGGTTTGAGAGTCCTTCAGGTGCCTTTTGGCAAACTCCAGGTCAGAGTACGAGAGTGGAGTGGGAGCGGAGTGACGTGATTTTGAATAGAGTGAGGAGCACATTTTCTAAAAGCCTGTGCGTTGTGATTTTCATTGGCTCCACTAGCGCTCCATCACGAGTACAATTCATGCCAAAGGCCTATAATATTATAGTCTTTTTAGCCAGAACTCAAACATTAAACACAATTATCTAGCTTGATTCAGATGGATCACTAAAATCAGAAAGAATGTGCAGGTTTATGATGACGGCAATGGCCATGAGCGGGATGTTATAGTTCAAGGAAATTGTTTGTACCTTCTACTTACTGAATACGATCTGGTGAAAGCTCATTTTAAACAGGTAGCACTTATTCGCACATGCAATCTCTCTCTCTAATGCATTCAAACAAATGTAATCTTGCAGTGCTTATCCGCTTACAGTTATCTGTATCTGATTTTAAATTAACAGAAACCTGTAATGTGACCTGTACATTAAATAACCGATGAAAACAATCTATTTTCATCTTTGCAAATTTCAAAATTTGCAAAAGCAGCAATGATGTTTAACTTTTAATGCTGATAAAGCTTAATAAGCTTATGTGATAGGGAAAAATGTTTGCAATAAACCACATTGAACTATCACCTATCGTTTTGTTTTTGTTTTTCCATTTAGTGTGTTATAAACCTAACTTTTGTGATATTACAACCATGAGAAAGAAAGAAAGAAAGAAAGAAAGAAAGAAAGAAAGAAAGAAAGAAAGAAAGAAAGAAAGAAAGAAAGAAAGAAAGAAAGAAAGAAAGAAAGAAAGAAAGAAAGAAAGAAAGAAAGAAAGAAAGAAAGAAAGAAAGAAAGAAAAGAAGTGAGGAGTTTAATCAGTGATCTGAAGGGACTCAATAATGAGACGCATGACAGGAAATGTCAACGGAGAGAAAAAAGATGGATAGAATAACAGAGCGGAGGGGAGGAGAGAGAGAGAGAGAGAGAGAGAGAGAGAGAGAGAGAGAGAGAGAGAGAGAGAGAGAGAGAGAGAGAGAGAGAGAGAGAGAGAGAGAGAGGGGGAGGGATGGATAAACAAACACAAAGCATGAAGGAGAGTTCAATGAACAAACGAGTGGCGATGAGATCGTTTACAGCAGTAACAAAAATATAGATGATTACAATCAATCCCAGCATGCACTGCCCTTCACACAACCTTTATATATATACACACACACACACACACACCACAATTACACTTGAGGACGTTATGTTAACGATGGAGAAATGCCCATGGAAACTGAAACAAGAACGAAGAACAAATGCAAGAGGGAGGGAGGGAGAGGGAGAGAGAGAGAGAACGATTGGAGGTCACTAAATCTTCAGTTTGACAGATTGTCTCAAAGACACAAATGGATTAAACATACACAAACACACTCACCAGGATTATTAAACAAGTATTAAAAAAACATACAAACAGAAATATTAAGGACTTGTAATATCAGCATTTCTATATGATAAACTCGTGTCAACATGTGTCGTGTCATATCAAACATGAACTGAGCAGCTTCTTCACATGCTACACTCTCCATCATAACCGAAGAGGAGGAAGGATGAACAGCTGGAAATATGAAGACGCCACTGTTGCATGGTCCTCAAAATCAATTTATATTATCCATTATTTAATGAATCTTATGTATTCATTTTCCAGGTACTCAATTAATAAGAAAATATCTTAAATGCACAGTCGCACAAATAAACTTCAATCTTTATATCTATAACCTTATAAAGCTTTTCCAAAAATTAACTAAAATACTTTAAATGCTTATTATAAATCAGTTGAATTTAAATACAATTTATTATTAATATTTAATATTCCTTTTTTATAAATCATAAATGACCTGAATGTAAACAAACTAAATCTAATTGTATTACAATGTACCAATACATTTAATTACTTGAATTATTTAATTATAAATAAAGAAATATAAAGAATAAATACAATTATGTAAATAAAATGTAATTACCATTCATGTTCTAGATAAATACCATTAATCATTAGTGACAGTCCTAGATCATAAACCCAGAGCTGCCATTTGTCCTGCCGGTCAGTCGGCTCTGATTCTCTGAAAATGCATTTGACAGCCTCCATTCAAACAACCTGTGACTGCCGTATGACGGAGGTGCAGTCTAGCACATGCCATTTAGAAGAAATTTTAGTTTCAGAAATCATTTCCAGGATTTTATTGATCGTCCACAATCTCCTACACATAAAAACCCAACGCTCGCTCTCTCTTTTCTCTCTCTCTTCCAAACGACCAGTAATAGCCGGAGAAAGTGATGGTGGCAGACGGCTATAAAAGTGTAATTTGTTCTTTTCTTCCCCTTTCCAACATAAAGCAGGTTCTCTGCTCTCCTCCCACCAGCAAACCGAGGACTCACGGATGATGAAGGTAGTGTGGGTGAAACTCTTCCTCACACAACTATTAGTTCACCCGTTCACTGATGTGAACCTCAGAGGAACAATGTCTGTGTGCGCCAAAAATAATCACACGCTCACACTCCACCTCCTGCGGAGAGTCTGCAGTCATTAGAGGACTAAAGGTCTGATCAACGGTTAATTACTGGCATCAGAGCAGACCCTACAATTAACACAGAGAGAGACGAGAGCGAGGCAGAGGTGATGACGTACAGCGCCACATACGGGTCAATGCCGTCGCTCCATCTGATACCGGGATTTTAGTAGTAACTTTCTGCAAGATTTGATGCGGTAATCAATTGCATTGTGCCGTCTCAAACTAAATGAACAGATCTGAACATGCCAGCACATAATTATGCTTTCGGAAAGATAACATGGTTGACTGATTTACAATCAGAGAACTGCAAGTCGCATTTAATACTATTCAATTTCACTTTACAATTATTATTCACTATACACAATCAAAACCATGGGCTCCCTGCAATTTTCCCCACAAAAAAAAAGAAAAAAAGAAAAGCGGGATGGTTTTCAATTTCACTTCTCAATTATCAGTGGGATACTATACAAAAAAAAAAAATATCAAGGTAACATCATTTTATGATCATGCTCTACTGACAAAACCTCAGATGAAATGACAAAGGAGAATTTAACCATTATAATAATAGTCGGAAAAATCTTTTTATTTCTTCAAATGGAATTGTTTACTGAACCATTTTAGTGTCACGTACATCAGGCTTTTATGGCTCATATAGTATGAAAAAAAAACATTTATTCATATCAATTTTATTCAGAGGTACAAAATGAGTAAAAATAAAATTTAGTGCACATGCTGATATTTATATGAACAAAACATAAGATGAAATATTGATGCTTGAAATGTAAATCAATGATTTTGACAATGATTTATAACTACATAAACTGCATATAAATATCAGTTGTCACTCTATATCTGCCAATAATATATATATATAATATATACACGTATATACATATATATATATATATATATATAGACCTTCTTCAAAAGCCTGATGATCATATTTGAGAATCACATTAACATTTTTTTTTTCCAACAAAAATAAAGTTGGGTCAGTCCAGAAAGTAGGGCCAGTAAAAAATAATTAAATTGAATTTTGAAGAAAAAAAAATTGAATTTTTTTTTTCCTCAAAATTAATGTTATTTATTTATTTTTCAAATTCCATTAAAATTTTCCTGGATTCAGTTTTTTTTTTTCTGTTATTTTTTTTTTTTTTTAAGTTAAATTACATTTTTAGAAATCGAAAAGCATATAAACTTCTATACAATTAAACATTAATTTATTACAAGTTACAGAAATGACTATGAAATATGTTTTTTCCCCTCAAATTTAGTTTAATTTCCCCCAAATTCTGTGTTTTCTGTTTTAAGTTTCCTGGATTCCATTTAAATGGTTTAATTACATTATAATAGCCATAAAGCATGTCTAATTAATTGAATTCATTTTTTTTTATTACATTTCTACGAATGTTCTTTCCCCCACCCACAAATTCTGCACTCTCAGAAAAAAAAGGTAGTGTTCTGTCACTGGGGCGGTACCCTAAGGTACAAAAGTGAAAGGGTACATCTTTGTACCTTACTCACCCTGGTTTTGTACCTTAGAGTGCCGCCCCAGTGACAGAACTGTCCCTTTTTTTCTGACAGTGTGCGTGTATTTTCTGTTAATCAATTGCAGACAAAAATCAATTATCTTAATTATGAAATTAATTTTTTTTCAATAATTGTGATTATTTCTAAAAATAAAGTTGATAATTAGCATTATTATTATTACTACATTGAGACACAATTTCTAATGTACAACAGTAACATAGTTCTGCCAAGTAAAACTGGACTCTTATTTTGACGGGTTGCCATGAACTTCTGTTTTTCTGTGTGTTTATGATATGGAAATAGTTTTTTCTCAAATGAAATTTAATGAAGTGACTCTTCATGGCTCTGGAAGTTCATGGATTCATGTCTTCATAAAGCGAGACTGCAAAGGCTGAAAACACTGCAGGCATCACACATGCTTCTCTCTCTCTCTCTGTGTGTGTGTGTGTGTGCTTGTTTTTGTGACATATCAGGACAAAAATGAGTATAATAACATGTGTATGACACAGGTATTACAGAAAATGGTGACATATCAGGACATTACCCCATGTCCCCACTTTTCAAAATGCTTATCAATCACACAGGGTGAGTTTTTTTGAAAAAGTAAAAATGCAGAATGTTTCCTGTGATGGGTAGGTTTAGGGGCAGGGGCAGTGTAAGGGGATAGACAATACGGTTTGTACAGTATAAAACCCATTACGCCTATGGAATGTCCCCACAATTCACAAAAACAAACATGTGTGTGTGTGTGTGTGTGTCATTCACACGGAAAGTGTAGGATGCATGTTATCTTGAAATATTACTAACAGCATAAAAAGTATTCTTATGTTTACTTTAGAAGAATCAGTTCAAATATCACAGCAAAAGACACATGAACCAATGAGCTAAATTTATCAGAACAATCACAATTAGACTTTCCCCCAAATCGTGCAGCCCTAATACACACCAAACACTACTTTCTTTCAAGAATAGTTTTTAGCATGTTATTCTGAACAGAGAAAGATTCAGATGTATGGCGACATTCAGCTGTCGGCTCTAAAGCGCTTCTACATTAGCGCACGGCCAGAGAACATGTGTTCCTCAAACCGGCCTGTATTATTCATGGACTCTCTCTCCTCTGGTCTGAGTTGTGCATGATGATGGTTTTAATGGAGCTCGTGCACTTACAGACGTTTACAGAGGAGGAAAAAGACTTCAGTCAGAAAGACAAGTGAATCTGATCCATTAGGAGCTCATTAATATCATCCAGCACTAACGACAGTCATCAGTCACTCCAACACAGACTGAAAAAAAAAACGTGTCCAGAGCCACTAAAGGAAATGCTAGTGAGTGTCTCTATTTAGATGATAAACAGGAAGAATCCTGGATCGTGACTGAAACGGCAGCAAGCGTCCAAGAGAATCTCAGTGAGAACTTCAAACTCTCATACACACTCGTTGTGCTTTTGAGGCGACGCACCAAACAAAAGCAAAAGAGAATCTGAAACGGATCCATTGATTTACCAGATAAATAGAGAGATGATGTGGTTCTTCCTTATATGATATGCACATATACATCAATCAAAAATACAATGGTTAGAAGCATCAATACAAAAAAATCACTATGATGTTCATAAAGAATGTGCTGATAAGATGACCCCAAAAAATGTGTGTGTGTGTGTGTGTGTGTGTGTGTGTGTGTGTGTGTTTCAGCACCAGCAGGCTGATTCAGAGGCAAAATAACTGCAGGCAAAACATGCCCTCAATACACAAACAAACACATTACACACGCACACACAAGCGCGTGCAATGTTTTTATACTGAGATAATTTATATCCCCCCAACCTCCTAACCAAAACAAACAACTAAACTTTAAAAAAAAAATGTATTTCAAGTATTTGAAGTATTGGGACAGTTTGCATGTCCTCATAATATTGGGGGAAAAAAAGGTTTTGCTACGCTGTGATGCCAATTTCGGCAGCCAGTAACACACACAAACACAAAGAGCAACGTATTTACACATTTATTTTTGCTTCAAATTTAGTGCACTGAAGTCAGCAGAAAGCACACTTTAAAGCTATTTATCAACACAGCCTTTTGCACACACACAAAAAAAAAACGTTTAATGAAGAAACAGAACAATGGTGTGAAATATGAAAATATGAGCCTCCTTCTAATAAAACAATTATTAGTTCTCAATAGTCAACTGATTTTACTGTGGGTGGTTAATATGGCCTTGCTATGCAGTTGCTAAGGTGGTCTGGGAGATTGCTAGGGTATTGTAAAACTCACTAGAACTATTCTAGGGTGTTGTGTGTGGTTATCAGGGCATTGATGCGGTTACTAATGTGTTCTGGGAGGTGAGCAGGTATGGCCATGAGGTTGTTAAGGAGTTATGGGTGATTGCTAGGGAATTAACCTGTGTAAAACTCACATGCACTATTCTAGGGTCTTATTTGTGGTTGTCAGGGTGTTGCTATGCAATTGCTAAGGAGTTATGGGTGGTTGTTTGGGTATTCATCCTTATAATACTCACATGCACTATTCTAGGGTCTTATTTGTGGTTGTCATGGTGTTGCTATCCAATTGCTAAGGGATTTTGGGTGGTTGTTAGGGGTGTTCATCCTTGTAAAACTCACATGCACTATTCTAGGGTCTTTTTTGTGGTTGTCAGGCTGTTGCTATGCAATTGCTAAGCAGTTATGGGTGGTTGTTTGGGTATTCATCCTTATAATACTCACATGCACTATTCTAGGGTCTTATTTGTGGTTGTCATGGTGTTGCTATCCAATTGCTAAGGATTTTGGGTGGTTGTAGGGTGTTCATCCTTGTAAAAACTCACATGCACTATTCTAGGGTCTTTTTTGTGGTTGTCAGGCTGTTGCTATGCAATTGCTAAGCAGTTATGGGTGGTTGTTTGGGTATTCATCCTTATAATACTCACATGCACTATTCTAGGGTCTTATTTGTGGTTGTCAGGGTGTTGCTATGCAATTGCTAAGGAGTTATGGGTGGTTGTTTGGGTATTCATCCTTATAATACTCACATGCACTATTCTAGGGTCTTATTTGTGGTTGTCAGGGTGTTGCTATGCAATTGCTAAGCAGTTATGGGTGGTTGTTTGGGTATTCATCCTTATAATACTCACATGCACTATTCTAGGGTCTTATTTGTGGTTGTCAGGGTGTTGCTATGCA